>NC_056746.1:220114709-220354709 GCF_019279795.1 Protopterus annectens | reverse complement strand
CTTTAAATGTAGCATGTCCAACAGCTCTGGGTTTGACATGGCCTTGTATGTTAAGCAGAGATTGCCTCTGAGTAGACTATGCGACAGAGTATAGGTGGAGTTTTTTTTAGACTGTCAGCATAGGGCATCTGCTTTAGGCCTGTGATTCTTTTAGTGAGGTATTTCTGCGGCCTTTCCAGTTGTTGCAGATGTCTTGAGAGGTACATACCAAATGGGGTGTTGTATTCTATAATGAGTTTAATGAAGGATGAGTACTGTGGGACATTGACCTCCTTTTTTCTGAATGAAAAGCCCTTGGTGATGAGGTGTGCCACATAGAAGGATTTCCTGACTGTTGTGGCGATGTGGTTATCAAAGGTAAGACCACTGTCCACCTGTGTCCCTAAGTCTCTTCTCACACTTTCAGTATTTAGTGTACTGCCACCCATCTGGTAATTCACGGGTACATGTTTTTTTTCCCAAAGGGGATAACTGTACATTTCCTGGCATTGAGCTTGAGCCCATGGCTCTGGCACCAAGCATCTGTTTCTGTAAGGCCCTTTTGTAGAATATCCACATCATTTGGGGATTCAATAATGGCTCCCAGTTTGCAGTCATCTGCGAACGTTGTTAGCCAGAGTCCCATAGTGTTGGCCTGTACTTCAGAGAAGTAGATGCCAAACAAGAGCGGTCCCAGGACTGAACCCTGAGGTACTCCACTTGTCTGGAGCTGGATTTGGAGTCTGCTACTTTTACAGTGTGGGTTCTGTCAGTAAGCCAGTTGGCAACCCATTGAGTGACGTAGGGATTAATGCCCAGCTTAGGAAGTTTGTGTGATTCCAGAGTGGGGGATGGTGTCGAAGGCCTAGGCAAGGTCCAGATAGGCTGTGTGGACCACCTTACCCTTGTCCACGTCTCTGGAGACTGATTCGAAGAAGTCAATCCGGTTTAGGAGACAAGATTGGCCCTTAACGAACCCAAACTGCATGGGGTCCAGTGTTTGAAGGTTGCCAATGTGTATGTTTATAAGTTCCATGTTAATACGTTCCATGGCCTTGCAGATCAGGCTCGTCAGACTGGGGTGGTAGTTCCCGGGATCCAAGGTGGATCCCCCCTTGTGGAGTGGGATAACTGTAGCTGTGTGCCACTCAGTGGGCATGAAGCCTGAGGTGAAGCTATGATTAAACATGACACTTAAATGAGGTGCCAGTTCATTTTGTAGTTCATGTAGTACACAGCCTGGGATGTCGTCTGGTCCTATGGATGCTGTATTCTTAGCTTTGAAGAGTGCGTTTTTTACCTGTGCGGCCGTTATTACCGGAATTTGGCAATCTTTCGGTATTGAGATGGGCCCTTTAGGGGGTGAAGTTTGCACTGAATTGATCTGCCAGGATATTGGCAATATCCTTGGGACCAGTATATTTAATGCCATTCTGTTGTAGCTCAGAGCCAATCTGAGCATTGCCATTTAGATTCTTGACATAGCTATAGAATGACTTGTGGTTGTCTTTGGAATCTTTGGCAATTTTATTTTTGTAACTAGTTTTGGAGAATTTTTATGAGGGATCTCAGCTTCTTACTGAGGCTGGGAAGGAAGTTTTTTGCATCCTAGGATTTTCCTCTCTTCTGCAACAGTTTCTTCCTTTTGTTATAAAGTTTGTTTATGGCAAGGGGACCACCAGATAGGCTTCCTTTTTTTTTTGGAGGAGAGTGTCTTGGTTCTATTGGAGATGGCACAATTCATGCACGAGTGGATGTGCTCGAACAGTGTCGTAGTGTAGGATTCAGCAGTTGAACTTTCAGTTCCCATGTGCATGGGTGTCATGAAGTTTGTCACTTCTGACTTGAGTAGCATGAAGTTGGCTTTGGAGAAGTTTTTTTTGGAGGTTTGTGGAGGTTTCCTTACTAGGGGTGGGGGTGGGATTTGGATGTCAAGGGTGATTAGCTTATAGTCAGACCTGACCAATGAGGGGGGGGGGGGTGACAATAGGTGTGGAGCATCGAATTCCCATGTTGGTAATGACCAGGTCTAGGATATTGGAACCCCTGGTGGGACTAAGGATTAGTTGATCCAGGGCGTTGGAATTTATGAATTCCAAGAACCGTTGGGCAAAGGTGTGGTACACGAGTAGTTTTCCCAGTTAATGACAGGGTAGTTGAAATTACCCAGTATTAGGGTGTTTGGTTCCATCTTAATATTTTCTAGTATGTTTAGAAAGGTGTAGTGAGAATCTTGGGGCATGGTAGGGGATCTTTAGCAAGCGACAGTTTGGATTGCAGTCTTTCCTAGCGTTAGTTGCACCTGGAGAATTTCAGACTCATTGTGTTGGGCAACTAGCCTGGTGTTGTGAATATCCTTGGTGAATATGGACACTCCTCCACCTTTAGTGTTTCGTTCCTGGTTTTGTGGCCGAATAGTGTGGTAAGAGTTGTAGCCTGGTATTGCAGGGGTGCTGTCTGGAGTTTTGAACCAGGTCTCGGTTACTGCACAGATATCAGTGTTCTCCATTTTTAGGAGTGCCTTTAGAGACTGCATTTTGAGGTTTAGACTTCTAGCATTGAGTAGCATTACCTTCATGTTGATTCGAGCATATCCTTTTAACTTTAAAAAAAAAAAAACGAGACTTGGGAATGTTGAAGTATGTCTCAAATTTCAGCTGCAAGCAGCTAAGAGTGTGTTCTTTGAAGTTTTCTGAACAAGTTCTGCATACAGAACCATCTGCTTGCTGGTTTACTGTGATGTCAAGAAAGGGTGGGTAGGTTTGATGATATTTTGAAGTAAACTGAGTCCCCCATTTAATGTGGTTAATGAAGGAGGAGGCTTGTGCAAAAGGTCTCAAATAATTTTCCAGTGACCAACTGGTGATCTACTACCTGTCCAAGTTAATGTTTGGTTTTAATGGGAAGAACCTTAGTTTGCTTTCTTCACCTGGGAGGCAGATTCATTGAAGGGGTGCTTTCCTGTTGTATGAGCAGTTGGGAGCACTTTATAATCTCGAAATACTGAAATGTCGAATTTCAGTATCTCAAGACTATAAAGCCGAATGTTTACAATAGCGAAAGTTCATAATCAGGAATTCGAATATCTCGCATTTGCAGTTATGGCATTATGCTACGTAATGTCCGGGATTGTGTTTTGATGGTGCGCGGTGCCGTGTGTGATCTAGGTGTTATGTCAGGTAAGTGAGTGTTTTGTAAGGGTTTTGAGTGGGAGTTAGTGTATGTGAGTGTGCTGATATGTTTGACGTGTGTGTGAGGGACTGGAGAATGTGCGTGTGTGTTTACTTTTGTTTCCTGTTTGTGCGATCTCTGAGTTAGTATATATAAGTAGGGGGTGGCGGGCACAGCCCCCCTGGCTTATGTGTGTATGAGTTGTGTATGTGTGTAGTTTTGTTTGTTTATGTTGTGATGTGGGTGCGGTGGTGGATGTATGGTGTAGTGTGTGCGGTTTGTTCAGTGCTTTGAATTTCGCGGTTTTGGGTTCGGGGTTTTGTTGTTTCAGTGTTATGTGGATTCGATTTCATGGTCACGAGATACTGAAATTCGATATTTCAGTATTTCCAGATTATGAAGTGAATCCGAGCAGTTACATTTACTTTGAAGAAGAGTAGCTGTTCAACTTTATGGATTGAATTTATGATTGAGAATGAGAGTGCATATTCTTAGCTGTGCATGACATCTGTTGGTATTTGTACATGTAGTGCAGTTACTATGACTGGGAAATACAGTGGAGTAATCTGAAATGTAAAAGAGAGAGAGCACCTTATCCAAGGGCAATGCCCTGCATTAATCATTGGGAAGCATTTGCGAAATAAAACTGGAGCCATTGCTGTATGATCTGTACATCATCATTAAAATAATGATCTGAAGTAGGGACTTCATTTGTCAGCAACCTGTGGGTCTTGGATCCAATATCGGATCCGAGCCGGAAACTTGTTTCAATCTAATGGATCCGAGCTCCTAGCTCCTCCCCTCACCCATAATCCCCTGCCAACCCTCCATGACCTCAGATCTAGTTTGCCGCGCTTGTGGATAGCTGGATTCCTTTGAGCTCGACTAGTAATCGTCAGTTAAGTGTGTTTTCTCTGACAAACTTTCTTCTTTTTTACAAAAATATAAAGTGTGTAAGTGTTAGGTACCCTGTAGTGTAAAAATATTTTTCTTTTAATTAGTTTTTTCCCTCCCTTCGCTGGTCGTTAGTGAGTGTGTGTTGTTTTTTGGGGCCTGTGTGTTTGTGTAACACTACCTTTTCTTTTAAGTATGGCTGAGGCCCCAAAAGCCATTTTTTTCTAAATGTACCGAGTGTGGCCATAAGCTCTCCCCCGGCTGATGGCCACACTCTGTGCATTCGGTGCCTTGGGGTTGAACACCTCACCTCAGGCTGTACCATTTGTGCAGCGTTCAACCCCAGGGCACTGAAAGAGTGGAGGTCGAAGCTGGTCTTGGCGGGACTTTTACCCCCGGACTCGGCTCCGGCCTCTGCTGCTCCCGTGCACTAACACAGGCTGTGGTTGCTGCCACTCCTGCCCCCCTTCCTTCGGCCGGGACTCAAACTCCCGCTAAAGCGCCGGAGGACAGGGAGGCCAGGAGGGAGAAACTGAGGGAGAAGCACCACAAGCAGCAGGCCGAGGCCTCCGCTTCGGCCCCGCCAGCTAAACGGGCTTCTCCCTCCACTGCTTCTAGGTCTCCTCCTCCTCGGCTCCGATCCCCTTTTCTCCCCAGGGCCCGAGGAGGAGGAGGCCCGATCTCCATCGAGGTAATCGAAGCGGCATTCCAGGCCTGCCTTGGTGGCCTCTTTGAGATCGACGTTCAGCATGTCTGATGCAGACTTGGACCAGATGATGCGAAGGTTCATCTAGGCCCAGCTGCAGATGGGAGTGCTCTTGCCTCCCCCCCCCCCCCTTCTGGGGGGAGCTCGACACATTTTTTTCCATCCTATTGCTCCTCCTCCGACCCGCTATCCAGGCTCGGAGCGTTCAGAGCCGAGCAGCGTTGGAGCCAGGGGTGGGTCGGCACCGACAGTACTTGGTACTTCTGATCCGACCTCTCTGAGCCGTGCCCCGAGCTTCGGATCCGAGGGATTCAGTGTGCCTTCGGCTCCGTGCAGGTCGGAGCGCACTGGTCCTTCGGATCCGATGGTCTCGGTGCCGGTTCCGATCCCTTCATCGGATCCGAGTGGGAGCAGACTCTCGGAGCACAGAGAGAGTGGTTCCCCCTCAGCCTTCGATGTAGTGGAGTGGGCTCTGTTGAGAGCATTCGGACCCCCGGCCCTTGTCTCGGCTCCACCCTGCACTCCCTCTCTGCTGGGCCAGGCTTCCTTCACCCAGCCAAAGGGACAGCCTGCTTCAATGTCCCAGATGGTTCCATTGGAACAGGATGTTGCTGGCGAGGCCTCCTCGGACAGCCCCCCCGAGGAAGTGTCCCGCAAGCATAACTGCAAGAGGAGGCACGTGGACTCCCCTGAGTCCTTAACTGAGGACATGGACTTGGATGAAGGGGAAGGCTCCCCAAGATCACCCCCTGAGGATGTCTCCTTTGGAGACATCATGGAGATGCTAAGGATCAGAGGTGGGTGGTCTGCCCCCAAGTCTTCCTCCGACGAGTCCGTGTTTCTGGAGGCATTCGAAGCAGGCCCGTCCACCTCTTGGGTGTCCCCTCCAGTCGACCCCTTGGTGGACCTTATTACCACCAGGGCGTGGAAGGATCCGGACACCGTGGAGCCAATACCCAAACGCCCAGACAGAATACTAAGCCCCCCCTCAGACCGGTCGCACTGGAGCAAGGGTCACCCCGTAGATGCCATGTTGACGGCAGCAGCCACGAAGAGGGAACTAGCTCAGGAGAGCCCCTCAGTCCATCCACCGAGCAAGGAGTCACGCTCGATGGACCGCTTAGGGAAGCGAGTTTTTAGTTCAGCGACCTTCTCGGTAAGGTCTCTGAACTATATGGCACATGTCATCAGGATGCAGCAGGATCTTATCAAAGAATATGCTGCCTCCCCCCCTGAGTCCATGTCGGCGGAGGACAAACAATTGTACTCCACCCGAATGGCCACTCTGAGATCCATTTCAAATACCTCTATGCAGCTATTGTCCCACGCCACCGAGGGAGCCGCTAGGGCTAGCGGAGCAGGCCTAGCCATGAGACGTCAGGCCTGGCTCCGTCATTGTGACTTTGCGGAGCCCTTTAAAGCGTCTTTTGCGAACGCCCCTTTCGATTCTGCCCTGTTTGGCAAAACCGTTCATGAGACACTTGTCCGGAGCGAGAAGGACAGGAAGACATCTGCCGTCGGAGTCCGCTTCTCTGAGCCCCAGCGGTCCTTTTCGAAGAACCAAAAGGGTTAGAAGAAGATGTGGTTCCGGAAATCGCAACATTCCCAACCCGCTCTGGACAACCAGTCCTTCCATGGCAGAGGAGGACAGGGAGGACGCCACCCCAGGGGTAGAGGGGCTCCGAGAAACTTTGGGTCCAGAGAACCTTTCTCTGAACGGCCCATGCAGCAGCCCTGAAGGGTTGCCCGACTGCTCCACTCTGGAGGCAGTCGGGGGCACTTCTCGGAGCACCTAGCGGCATGGGAGTCCATCACAACAGACCGCTGGGTGCTTCGAATTATATCCAGAGGGTGCAAAATACCATTACTTCATGTCCCCAAATTCAAGAACCTCCCCGATGTACCACCCGATCAGAGGGAGGCTGCAGCCGCAGAAATTCAGCAGCTGCTAAGAAAAAGAGCCATCCAGCCTGTCCCCCAAGACCAGCTCGGATTAGAGTTCTACTCCAGGTTCTTTTTGGTGCCAAAAAAGACGGGGGACTTGAGACCGATTCTAGACCTTTCCCACTTGAACCTGTCGGTAACCAAGGAAAAATTCCGAATGGTCACTCTTCAGTCTATTCTCCCCCTTCTAAGGGAGAACGATTGGATGTGCTCTATAGACCTCAAGGATGCGTACTACCACATTCTAATGGACAGATGATCCAGGAGGTTCCCCTGCTTCCGGCTGGGAGCCAGTCACTACCAGTTCAGGGTCCTTCCCTTTGGCCTCACCACAGCCCCCAGGGTGTTCACCAAAGTATTAGCAGTGGTAGCGGCCCACCTGAGGCTTCAGGGGGTACAGGTCTTCCCATACCTGGACGACTGGCTCCTTACCGCCCCAACAAGGCATCTACTGTTATTGGCGCGAGACTCCTTTCTCCATCTAGCTCCCCGCCTGGGCATCACGATAAATGCAGAAAAATCCAACCTAGCCCCTACGCAGTTCATAGATTTTATAGGTGCCAGGTTAGACACGAGACAGTTAAGAGCCTTCCTCACTGCGGACAGAGTTCAGAATCTACAGCTCCAGGTGCGGGCCATCCTCCACTCCAGCTCAGTTCCGGCAGAATTGGTCCTGAGGGCTCTAGGGTCCATGGCAGCAGCGATAGCTCTTGTACCTCTCGCCAGGCTCAATATGCGAGTCCTTCAACGGACATTCCTAGTTCAGTGGTCTTATCTTGCTCTTCCTATGCATCATCCCATTGCGATCAGCAAGGCTTGCAAGCGGTCCCTCTTGTGGTGGCTCCACTCCCAAGATCTCCACAGAGGCCGCCCCTTTTGTGCTTCTCCCCCTCTCGCCACGGTGACCACGGACGCCTCCCGCCTCGGGTGGGGGGGGGCATTTTGCAGGCCGGACGGTCCAAGGCACGTGGAACGATTCAGAGACCTTACTGCATATCAATGTTCTAGAGATGAGAGCAGTGCTCTTAGCGTTGCAAGCACTACAGGCCTTTCTTCCCTTGGGAACTATTGCGATTCAGTCGGACAACATGTCTGTCGTCTGGTACATCAACAAACAGGGGGGGACCAGGTCTTACCCTCTTTGTCGAGAAGCCATGAGAGTGTGGCAATGGGCAACCTCCACCAACCGCTTTCTCATCGCAGCGCATATTCCGGGTCGGTCCAACATCCTTGCGGACAAGCTCAGTTGCACCATTCTCTCCCCTTACGAGTGGATTTCTCAATGCTCAAGTAGCGAAACGCATCTTCGCACGGTGGGGAACTCCTTGTTGCGATCTTTTTGCGTCTCCCTCAAACACCAAGTGCGACAGTTCTTTCGCTCTAATCCCTCCGCCCGGAGATACCCCAAGAGACGCTCTGGTGCATGCTTGGCCCCCCGGTCTTCTTTACGCTTACCCCCCTTTGCCTCTGATGCTCCAAGTTCTTCAGAAAGCCTCTCGGTTGGGGTGCAGAATGATTCTCATTGCCCCATTCTGGCCTCGACAGATCTGGTTCCCTTTCCTAAGGTCTCACTCAGTGAATCCACCTTGGATTCTAGATCCCATTCCGGATCTGATATCTCACCCGTCCCATCTATCAACCCCGAATCTGGACAACCTGAAGCTAACTGCTTGGCTGCTCCAGTTCCACTCCTGATCAGGACTCCCGGTATTTCGTCTCCAGTTAAGGCCATCCTGGTAGCGGCTCATAAACCATCTGCCAGGAAAGTTTATCGCAGCAAGTGGAAACGGTTCTCCTTTTGGGCGGAGCGGCAAGGTCTAGACCCCTTCACAGTTCCCCTTCCTCTGGTCCTTGACTTCCTAACCACTCTTTTTAATGATGGTGCCAGCAGTTCCACGGTCAAAGTACAACTTGCGGCAATTTCTCACTATCATATTGGTCATGATTCCAGTCCACTGATGTCTGCCAAATTGTGTAAAATCTTCCTGAAAGGTACTTTTCTTCTTAGACCCCCTGTAAAGCAAGCGGTTCCTCCATGGGACCTTTCTTTGGTTCTTCAGGCCTTGACCGCTCCCCCCTTCGAACCTGCGGCCACGGTAGATCTAAAATTTTTATCTCTCAAGACGGCCTTTTTAGTAGCCATTACTTCGGCCAAGAGAGTTTCGGAACTTCAAGCCTTGTCCATCAAGCCTCCTTACTTGGTCTTTCATCCGGACCGTGTATACCTCAGGACCAACCTGTCCTTTCTTCCTAAGGTAGCTTCAGAAGCAAATATTAATCAATCCATTAACCTCCCTGTTTTCTTTCCTAAATATCAAAACAAAGGTGAATACAAGCTACATTCCTTAGATGTTCACAGGCAGCTTCGTTTTTATCTGAACAGGACAGCTGGTCATAGGCAATCCGACCAGTTGTTTATTTCCTTTGCTAAATTCAATTTGGGTAAACCAATTTCCAAAGTCTCCTTATCACGCTGGATTTCGCAATGCATCTTATTGGCTTATCAAGCTTCTAGGAGGCCCGCACCGGAGGGAGTACATGCCCATTCAACCCGGTCAGTTTCTACCTCGGCGGCCTTTAAAGCTAGGATTCCTCTGGATGATATTTGTTCAGCACCTACTTGGGCTTCATCCCATACCTTTATTTCCCACTACAAGTTGGATATTACATCTAGAGGTAGAGCATCCTTTGGCTCCGCGGTGCTCTGGAATATCCTTCCATGACGGCCGCCCAAGATTCAGGTAGCTGGGGACTCTGTCCCACAGGTTGCAGACAAATGAATCTCCTACTTCAGATTTAGAAGTTATGTACTTACCATAACGTTCCATCTGAGTAGGTGTATTCATTTGTCTGCAACTATCCCGCCCTCCTATCCCCCTGGCCTTGTCAGTTTCCTGCATAGTACGTGTTACCCTTTCTAGGGTATGTTGATTTATGGCAAACTCGATCTGAGGTCATGTAGGGAGAGCAGGGCATTATGGGTGAGGGGAGGAGCTGAGAGCTCGGATCCATAGCTGGAAAACCATGCCGGTTCGGATCCGATATCGGATCCATAACCCACAGGTTGCAGACAAATGAATACACCTTCTCAGGTGGAACGTTATGGTAAGTACATAACTTCTAATTTCATGTGCTCAAATATCAGCAACATGTCATGGCATTGCTTAAATGGAAAATGTTGTTAAACTAAATGCAGGATTTATTGCATGCAGCTGAACAAGTTGGAAAGCATACTTTGCAATGTGGTTTTGATTCCTTAGAGGCCTCCTGCAGGGCCGCAGTTACAGGTTCTGTAATTAGGAGGCATGCTTGGTTAAAGGAACAAAATCTGCCTGATCATGTTAAAGTTAAATTATTAGATGCACCTTTACAGCATGATACTATGTTTGGTGTTAAGGCAGAAGAGGTGTTAAAGAAAATGGAGGACAAAGCTAAATCTATGCAAACGGTCAAAGATTTTTTTACAAGTACAGCCACCTAGGCTTAGTAGACACTGGCCAACAAAGAATTGGTCCTTTCCTGCGTCAGGCAGACCTCAAAGGGGCAGAACTAGATGCCCTAGAGGCAGATCCCAGGTGCAGGGTTCATACCGCTCAAAACAATGGGGGGCTTCTACCTCCAAAGTTGGAGAAGACAAATCACAACCATAAAGGAAACAGTCCCAATGACTTCCCCCTGCCTGCACCAAGCACTTATCTCCTGGCAGCACCCTTATGGGGAAAATTAGCACTTTTTTCTCAAAATTGGCACATTATAACCCAGGACAAGTGGGTCCTAAATATCATGTTACAAGGCTACAAGTTCCATTTCCATACCCTGCCAAAGGCAAACGGCTGGCCAGATCTGCCAAAAAATCAATGGGCAGAGGCACAAAAACAAGTCTCATCCCTCATGGACATGGGGGCCATTCAGCTAGTACCAGAGCAAGAGCAGGGACAAGGATTTTACTCAAGACTGTTCTTAGAAAGGACAAGGCGTGGAGGCCAATACTGGACCTATCTATTTTGAACACATTCCTGGATATACCAAGATTCAATATGTTGACTTTGCAGCAGCTTCTTCCCATGCTGGCCAATAACGCTTGGCTTGTGACTTTAGACCTAAAAGAGGCATACCTGTATGTCCCAGTCAGACAAATATGCAGAAGATACCTCAGATTCGAGGCTGGCTCAGTGCATTACCAATTCTTTGCACTGCCCTTTGGCTTATCTACTCTGCCCAGGGTCTTTACAAAGTGTCTGGCACCAGTAATTGCATTCTGCAGACAAAGAGGAATACAAATATATCCTTACTTGGGCAACTCTCTAATTCGAGCAGAGAACAAGGACATTGTTCTACAGCATCTGGCATTTGTGAAAAGACTTCTAACATGCCTAGGGTACACAGTCAACGAAAATAAATCAAAACTAGTACCCCCTCAAGAGATAATATTCCTGGGTGCAAGCTTAAATACAACTGCGCAGATGGCTTATCTCACGCCAGATTAAGGCAACTGACTACCTATTTCAAAACATTGGCAACAAAGGCCCAGTTATCTGCAAGAAACATTCTGCAGGCTTTGGGCTTCATGGCATCCTGCATCCTACTAATTCCATATGCAAGACTGCATATGAGGAAATTTCAATGGTACCTAAAAAATGTTTGGACTCAACATTGCCATAGCCTGGAAACTATGATTAGTCTCATTCCCTGTCTGCAACAGGAGTTTCGATGGTGGGCAAAAGCTTGTCACCAAAACAAGGGACAGCCATTCACATTACCCCCAGCCAGGCAAACACTAACAACGGATGCATCAGATTATGCCTGGGAGACCCTCATGGCAGGAAGATGCATTCAGGGCAAATGGACCTCAAACCAAATGCATCTACATATCAATCAAAAAGAGATGCTAGCAGTTCAAAATGCCCTGACAGCTTTCAAGGACGTACTTCATCCAGGACAACTACTGATAAAGACAGACTACACCATGGTCATGTGGTATATAAACAAGCAGGGGGGCACACATTTTTACCCCCCTTTGCAGACTAGCCATGACTTTGTGGGGCACAGCATTGACTTACCAAATACATCTGCAGGCACAATTCCTGCCAGGAAGGAAAAATACTCTGGCAGGCGAACTAAGCAGAAACCTCATGGATCCCCGCGAGTGGCAGCTGGATCCTCAAGTCTTCAACATGATAACAAGGAAATGGGGATGCCCGGACATAGATCTATTTGCCTCCCCTCACAACTACCAACTAAAAAGATTCTGCACAAGGATTTATCACAGACAAGCATGGAAAGTGGATGCCCTATCTTTCAGCTGAGAAAACCTATCAGTATATGCAAAAAACAAAGAAAATAAACACTAAAAACTAGACACTAGTAATAAGAAAGTAAAATGCAAGCTGAGTGAAGCGGAAACATAATGGACGAGTATAATAAAAACGAAGTCTGTATTTATTTTCATACAAAAAATAACTGAGCGCTTTCACCCATCAGCATAGTGGGTTTCATCAGAGAACTCTGATGAAACCCACTATGCTGATGGGTGAAAGCGCTCAGTTATTTTTTGTATGAAAATAAATAGACTTCGTTTTTATTATACTCGTCCATTGTGTTTCCGCTTCACTCAGCTTGCATTTTACTTATTATTAGTGTCTATCAGTATATGCATTTCCCCCTCTACCTCTCCTCCCCAAGGTACTCCTAAAGGTCAGACAGGAGAAGCCAAAGATGATACTGATTGCCCCAGACTGGCCCCGCCAGTACTGGTATCCAATACTAAGGAGCTTGTCTAGATGCCCAGCCTGGACCTTACCTCAGATATCTCATCTACTGTCCCAGCAAAAGTGTCAGATCCTGCACAGCCAGCTGAGAACTTTAAACCTGACAGCATGGCGAATAATGTATTCATACAAAGCACACCTCTCAGTAAAGCTGTGATGGATGTCATTTTGGAAGCCAGAAGGCCTAGCACTAGAAAATCTTATGCGGGAAAATGGAAGAGATTCTGTGCTTGGAACCAGGCACAAGGAACTGATGCAGCTGTGCCAGATATTCCTCAAATTTTGCAATACTTAACTGAGATGCTGGACAAAGGCCTGTCTTTTTCATCTATTAAAATTCATGCCTCTGCCATTTCGGCTCATTACAATGTAGAACCACCAGTCTTTTCTCATCCTTTATTAAAGCAGTACCTCAGAGGAGCCAAAAATTTAAGACCTCCAAGGAGATCACCAATGCCTGCATGGGACCTCAACTTTGTCTTGGAAAAACTCACCCTGCCTCCTTTTGAGCCAGCTGCTACTGCTGATATAAAGTTTTTATCTTGGAAAACGGATCTGCTCCTAGCAGTATTATTTATTTATTTTATTTTACATTTGTTGACCGGGCTAGTCTAGCTGGATACATGTCCATTTTCAGTAGAGGCCCGGGGAGAAAAGCTCCACACATAAGAGAATACAGTATACATTTACAAATGGTATAGAGTAGCATTACATACAGACAACAGAGAAAGACATTGGTATAACATATTTGTAAAATAACAATCAGAATGTTGAATAGATAATTCTAAGGTTGGCTACAAATTGAAGCCGCGGGGGGGTAGGTTGATATCTCTGGGATAGGGTATATACTACAGAGGCTACAGTAACTTCTGCAAGATGAGTTTCAGAGCTACAGGCACTCATGGCTGTGGAACCTTTTATCATTTTTTATCCAGACAGGGTCTCTGAGGACAAACCCAACATTTATACCTAAGGTGGGTTGCTTTCTGGAGTCTTGAACCAGGTTTCAGTTACTGCACAGATGCCGACGTTCTCCATACTGAGGAGGGCTTCGAGCACGCGCATTTTGAGATTTAAACTTTTGGCGTTGAGTAGCATAACCCTCAGTTTTTTAATTGTGCTGTTTATGGGGTGGGTTTGACTTTTGAGCCTTGCCTAAAAAAAGGCACTATGGGGGCAGCAAGAGCCTTGGCCAGTATTCGAAAGTCTAGGGGTGACAGGTGCAAGCCGTCTCTTGCGAAGCAACGTGGCTTGTCGAGCATGTCGTCCCAGGCTGACAGACACTGGATCCCCTTTGAATGATGCCAGAAGCTTAGCCAATTGTTGAAATTGATCATTTGTTTCTTTATACTGAGGTATCATTCTTGGTGAGGGCAGGATGCTACTCATGCTCAGGGTCATACCAGCCTAGGCTACATGATCAGAGAGCTCTTCCATGTCTCTCTTCATGTAGTCCAGGGAGGTACGTCTCAGGTCATTCACACCAACATGAACAATGACAGTCATATTTGTACTTGTTCTGGAGTGACCTGAGTGCTTGTGTTATGTGGGGGATTCTGGCTCTCGACAGGCAGCTAACAGTAACCTGCTGCTTGTCCAGCCTAGTTAGTGGGACGTCAGTGTGCCTGACTATAGAGTCACCTATTACTAGTGTGTTAGGTATGTTATTTCGCCTCAAGGGCTGTGATTGTGCGGCACACTGATTTTTTGTTTTATGTGTTGTCTGGTTTGTGATGAGAAGTACAAATTGTTTGGGTGTCTGCTTTGGATGTCTCTGATGCTTTTGCAGGTTTTTATTTAGAGCCTCCGAGTATGATTTTGTGTATTTATGTGTATTTTTTGCCAGTGCTGTTTTAGTAGGTCTGTGTGTGGCTGGAGTTGTGGTGCAGGTGTTAACCTATTTGACTGTCTGTTCCAGTCTTGGGTGGAGACAGCTAAGCTTCCAGTTTGGCTGTATAATTGCATCTCTCGCATATGTTAGTGTTTTGTGGTAGGAGGAGAGGGTTGGCTGTATACATGAGGCAGTTGTAAAATTGCCTCAGGATACCCAGATTCACCAGCTGGACTGGAGAGTGCACCTGAAGTTGCGCTTTGGTCATGCCTGAATAGTAGGGTGAGTTGCTTAGTCGCTTGGTTGGTGAAGGGTAAATAAAGAGCCTTGCCCTGCTGGGCAGTCGGTGTCAGGGTATATTAGTGCTTGCTATTAGGTCTGAGCAAGTGCTGGGCTTTAAGATGCTTTTTGAGTGCTTAGGTTGAGAGTTAGACTAGTTTCAAGGGAAAAACTGAAGAGGAGACTAAGTGGAGGCGGGAATAATTTAACCGTAGCTAACCAGCACTGGCCGATGCGCAAAACTGTGCAAACGTGGTTTTTATAGTAGGGAAATGAAAGAGAGAGAAATTAGCCCAAAATGGCCAATAAACTACTAACTTCAGGACTGGAACCACTCCTCCAGGGACAGATAGGTTGCTTAAAGCTCCCCTCTCTCACAGATGAACAGAGAAACTTCCTTCTATCCAAGTAAGGTATGGGCAACTCAGAAACTAGTATCATATCCCTGAATTCAGCACTAGCCTGAAAACTGGACTATACTAGCTTTTTTTAGAAAAGACAAGGCAAAAACAGTAAAAAAAATACACTTAAAACAGCTGTAAACGAGTACAATCAATCAGAAAAGGCTATTGCAGTTTAGTGTGTAACCTACAACAGTTGAACAAATTAAACAAAAAAACAACTTTTTAAATGTTTGTAAATTTTCTGTCAGAAAATGTTTTTTTGTTTTTTTTTTTTTAAGGTTGGATAATATGTCTGTACGAGTATAAGCCAAAGAGTGCATTGTATCTATTTATATGCCTAATAAGAGTAGAATATAGAGAAGTACAACATCATCCTTTGTAGAGGGAATATCCTTAGATATCAGATGGGCTAAATCGAACTGCCTAAACTAATGGCAGAACAACTCATTATCAACAAACATGCCCAGGTAAGTTTATTTTGAGGAGGGTGCCACTAAATTGGTAGGAACAGGCATATTCTTGTTTGCTTACGAATACAGTACTGCACTTTTTGTCATTTATCTTGAGAATGCAGTTTTAGCATCACTTGTGTGTTCCTACAGAACGTAGGAGTCCTCTGAAGAGCTGATGTTACTCTGACTTCACAGTCAACAGACTGTCAGACCAAGGCCTTTGAGGTCAGCTTTGATGATAGAGAACTAAATGCCAAACAGGAGTAGCCCCAGTGCAGAGCCCATGGCGACGCCATTGGTAATGAGCTTTTTTGAGGACAGTGCACCCCCAGTGTTAATTTACTGGGTTTTGTCTGAGTGCTGCTTTGCTTTCTAGTACATAACATAAAGGTTTACATTTAGCTTGTCAAGTTTATCTGTGATGCCTTATTGAGGAATGGTGTCAAAAGCTTTGACTAGGTTGAGTAAGCTTTGTGTACCAACTTTCCGTAGTCCATGGTGTCACTGACCTTTTGAGAGAAATCTACCAGGTTGACCAGACAGGATCTGTTCTTCACAAACCTAAACTGATTTTGGGTTAAGGGACTTAAGGTTGCCAGTGTCTGTTTATGATGTCCATAACTGTGTTCCATTGCTTACAGTTAAGTTTGTGAGGCTTATGGGTCTGTAGTGATCAAAATCAGTGGCAGGGCCTCTCTGTTGTGGGAAATGACCACCGCAGTTCTCCAAACTTCAGGTGTAAAGCCGGATGAGAGGCTGAGATTGAACAGTGTCTGTGGTACAACAGGAACCACCCAAGTATTTTCAGAAAAAACTTCACGAACTTGAACTGAAGCTGTCAACAGTACGCAGTTTATAGTGTGATAGTTTATTTTTAAACCAAAGTATTGGTAATAAATGCGTACCTAAGGGCTTAAGGATGTACAAATTTCCAAACAGGTTGCAAGTTGGGGATGCCAAGTTTTCTTAACTATTAGAATTGTTTGACCGACATGGAATCAAACTGATGCATTTTATTAAATTAAACAGTTCTAGAATTCAGAGTTTGCGTGAGTTAAATGTCTTGAACAATGGTATTCTGGATGATCTGTTATTTGAGTCAGACCATTTAAAATATGAAAATATTTTTAACAGGGTAGAGAGAGAGGTCAAGTTGAACTAGGAGCATAAATGTAAGAAATTCTCTCTGTATGAGGTAGATTATGTTAAGCAAGTAGCTTACCCGATTCCCTAATGTAATAATTTCAGTAATTTTCATGAGGAGATAGAGGCAATTTTTTGTGGGGGGGGTTTGGTTAGATAGGGATGATGTCGTGGACGAACAATACCAAAATGTAGATTTTGATGAAGAAGACAACACTGAGACTAATTACCCCCCTTGAGAAGGTCTGAGAGATTACTTAATAAAAATAGACAAAAGAATTTACCTCAGACGCACACCCTGAGGGGTATTTGGAACAAAGGGGAAGGGTCAGAACCAGAGGAATTGCAACAGGAACGGCAACTACCTGATATTAATTTTTGTGGTAATTAGCCACTTCAAATGGTTGTTTTATTATTAGCGCCTTTGAAGGGGAGACTTTGGTCTTCATAAGGTTTTAACATTTACAGTTATACAGACCTTGGGATTAATGAAACCTTCTCACTTTTTAAAAGAGGTTTTAGATTTGTTCCTTCCTTTAAAATTGGACCAGTTGACATATTAACAGAACTCAAATTGTATACATGAAAGCTCCATTTTCAATTAATGTTTCATGACAAAAGCTTCTCTGATTGTTCTTGTTCAACAAAGAGTTGTCCATTCAAAAAGAGCTTGTTCAACCCCATTAGTCATCCTTCTATGACAGCTTTTGAGAAGGCTTGTTCAGTTGAAATGTACTCATTTCTTTATAAGGATAAGAAGATATTTTTTAATATGAATAAACAGGACTTAAACCTCGTGAAAGAACTGAGGGAGAATGAGAATACAAGGATTATAAAGCCAGATAAGGGTGGGGTAATGGTGTTAGTGGACAAAGTTGATTATGTTGGTCAGATGCTTGAAATCTTTCATGATATTTCTAAATATCACAAAGTTTGATGTTTTTGGACGATGCTTTGTTACAGGGTGTGATTTCTGAAGAGTTGTTTAATTTTTTAATTAACGAACACCCCCCCCCCCCATTCATTCCTCTGCCGTTGGAATACCAAAGGTGCGTAAAAACATTTTCAACCTCCCTGTAGAGTTATTGCAGCACATTAGGGTACAACATATTCCCTTGGAGTTTTTATTGATTATTAAAAAGTGATATTAGAAGTGTAGATTACCTTTTAAAGGACTCCTGTGATTTTTATGTATCCCACACCAGGTTGGTTTGGAGCTTTTTTATGAAGCAATCCAAGATTTAACTTCAGTGAACAATAGCTTAATTCATTTTGTTATGGGTGTTATGGAAATTATTTTGGTTAACAATTTTTTCACCTTTGAAGGTGAATTTTGTAAACAGATTAAGGATATAGTAGTGAGTACAAGTTGTGCACCCATTTATGACAACTTGGTGGTTTACGCCTGGGTAAAGAAATTTGTTTTTACTTCCAGCTTTTGTGAAGGATGGAGAACATATTTACATTACCAGGATGACATTTTTATTTTATGGAAGGACTCCACGTGTGATTGTGAGCAATTTGTTGATTTAAATAGTGTTTATTCATATTTTAGGTTCACTTGTTCTTTGAATACTGCTGTAGATTATTTAGATATGACCTACAAGGATGTTGGGTAGTCAAGCTTTTGGTTCAAGGATCTTCAGGAAGCCTACCTTTTTGAATAGTTATTTAGATTATCAGAGTTTTCACCCACACTTCACAAAAAATATTTACAATGGGCAGTTAGTTCGTGCTGCAAGAATGTGTTCAAATGCATCTAATTTTAGGGTGGAAATGGCTAATATTTTTCAAAAGTTTTTAGAATGAGGGTAACCTCAGGATTTATTAATTAAAATTGGTGATGAGGTAGTTAAATGTTGGGGGACGAGATTCAAACCAGTGTTAGGGGATGAAATATGTCAAGGTTCTGGAAAAAAGGAAGATGAAGATTTTACTAACACAATGGTTGTACCGTTTGGGTCTGGTTATAAGGCGATCAATGATATAATTGCTAGAAATTGGATTATTTTTAAGGGTTATTCTAAAATTATAGAGATCCTAGGGAACGGACCAAACTTTGTTTTTAAAACAGACAGAAGCCTTAAATCCTATTTTGAACATGTTAAAGTTCTCATTAGTTCTAACTGTAAAGGTACCACATGTTGTGGAGCCTGTAAACGGTGTTTGTATATTTTAGAAAATCCTTTTTTATCTCTGCAGGATATCCCTTTTAAGATTTTATTTAAAAAAGGGCAACTGCACAACCAGAGGTATTGTTGCAGTCTGTCACAAATGTGGATTTTTTTTTATGTTGGGAAGACGGACAACTGAGGAAAAGGATTTATGAACATATTTATGCGATAGCTAAAGGGGAACCCCAGCAATGCTTTATTTAGACATACCCTGGTTTGAGCACGTTTTACTAAGTTTCAGTTTAGTATTTCAGACTTCATCCCAAAGAATGTTAGGGGTGAGTGGTGGGAGTTAGATTGAAAGGAATTACAATAGCAATTGAAACTCCACCACACCCCCAGGTTTAAATTATAACATTTTGATTCTAACTACTTTAAAGACTAAGGCACGAGATTTATGAAATGTTTCTTAATATTATTGTGACATTTGATGAGGTTGTGTCTGTTCGTGTTCCAGTGTGATGGTTTTAAATTTTGTTTCAGATGTTTGACAAAGGTTTTATAAGATAGTTTAATGGCCATATGATTTTTGTAATTGGGTACTAGATTGTATTTAAACTTTTCTAGTGAGTTCAGTTCTGAAGAAATCCCTAATGTGTTCGGGATGAAAGCGGTTGACTGAATGTGAATAAATTGATTTTTTGTGCTTCATTCATCCGTTGTTCATTCATCCACATTTGGTATTAGCACAGTTTTTTTGGCCAAGTGTCTAGTTTAGTTTTTATCAGTTTTTGTATTTCTAGACATTTTTACGCTTTTTGGTTTTCATTTAAAATCTACCCACTCATTGTCAGTCAGACATTATATAGTTCATTCATATCCTGCCTTCTTTTAAATCTCATTTATCCCTGTATGTATTGTTCCCACAATTCCATTTTTTTCTTATGTAATTTACTCCTACCCTTTTTTAAAGATCCCAGTTCCAGTTGTTTTGTCTGTTACTATTGTCACTACTTCCAGTACAGTTGGTTTGGACTTGGATTTCCATTTTCTAGTAATTGCTTTTTTTGGCAGTCACCATAATTAGATTCAGCAAGGCCTTACTATATGTCTAGGCAATTTCAATTCTGTATCATAGCTCAGAAAAATAATTTCCTTAGATAAAGAAATTTGCTGATTCAGTGTCTCTGATAGTTGTCTACAGGGAATCTTTAAAGTCTGCCAACTCATTGCACTCCCAGAACATATGTTCCCAGTTACCACTTTCTTCCCCATCACACCTGCAGCATTTGCTGTCTACATGAGGAAAAATTTCTCTGGCATCTACTTTGGGTATAAAAATGCCTATGTAAACATTTCAAAGCAAAAATCGTAAATCTTATAGATTGTGTTGCATAGTTGCGAGACGTACATATATCCCCCATTGTTTTTTTGTGAATTGCATATCCGGTCTCTCTTTCCAATCCTTTTTGTCCTCCTCTGATTTTTATAGTTATCCTGAAATATATTATATGCTCTAATTAATTATTCCTATTTTAATAGCAGCTTCTGTTCTGGATTGTACTCACTCTACAAGTGTTGGTCTTCCATTTAGGACCTCCATATTTCTTTCTCTTTGCCTATACTCATATCAATCTTTGATAAGTAGGTCAGTCTCTAACTTGCACTCCAAATAAATTATTGATGTTCATCGTGTTACACTGCTGCAGTCATTACACTTGGGTTATCCTGCCGTCAGGCGGTCTCACAGTCTGCCAGAGTTCCAAAGTCTTGGTCCGGCGTCGGTTGCTGTCGCTTCTTCCCTGACGTCAGTGCACCAGGGGTATATAAGATGCATCCAACGCCATTTTCTTCAGTCTTTCTTGCCGCGCGGTGCCCGAAGCAGAAGCAGTTCGCAAGTGCCAGTCGGCCGACTCCTGAGATTTTCGAAGTCAAATTTCAGATCCGAAGTCTTCAGTAAAGCTAAGTACCCCGTTGGGGAAACTTTTTTCTTGCCTCAGACCGATGTCAGAAAAAGTTAATAATTGTATTTCTTGTGGGAAGCAAATACCTCATAAGGACTTCCACTCTTACTATATTCCATGCCTAGGCCCTGATCATGACGTCACTAGTTGTCAGTTTTGTGCTAGATTTAACAAACGCACTATAAAAAGACGTTTTGATTTTGCTTTGCAGTACTTTGGCCGAAGGTTCAATTATACTATGCCGTCGGATCAACCGACGACCGCAATACCAAAAAAACACAAAGACAAGGATAAAGACAGGCATCTGAGGTCCAAAACCGACGAAACCTCTTCTATGCCAGTCGCCGGTTCTCAGTGAGGTGCTTTTGCAGCCCCTGACACCCGCTACCTCAGAGCCACAGGCCACCTCCGACTCCCACGTGGAGACAACTTTGCCTCTGGAAACTCAAGGTATTGGGCCTACGGAAACTAATCCCTCAGATGGGTTCGGAGCCGCTGAGCAGGCATCAGCTTCTGAGGGTGTTTTCAGACCTTCACAACTTACCATTAAAGCAACAGCCAAGACAAAAGTACCATTAAGGACAAAGAAGCAAGTACAGCATTCTCCTGGACAGTCCTCCATGCCTAAGAAACAGATGCTTAAAATGGCCGAAGACCTCATTACTCTAATCAGGGGTTCCCATCCCCCTCCTGAGAAAAGGCCTAGGCAGGATACAGACTATGATTCCTCTGATCAGGTTTCCATTTCCTCTGATTCCTCTTCAGGCCAGGGATTCTCTCTACCCCCCTATGAGGACTCTGATGCTGAAGAATCTATCCCTTCAGCCTCTCCTCCTGAGGATTATTCTTTTGGGGAAACTTTACATACCATGAGGGAGCATTTCCATTGGGAAAGCCAGGATTACTCAGAATCCAAGAAGAGGCTCAGGGATTTCCTTTTATTGCCTCAGCACAGGCCCCTGGCTATTCCGCCTGTGCTAGATATTGTGGATGATGTGTTCTCTGAATCCAGTTTAACTCCTGATTCTTTGCCCCCTGCACCAGCCAAGCCAGATAGGTATTATAGAGTCCCTGACTCTGACAAGTTTCTTTATAAAAACCCTTCTGCTGATCCAGAAACTATTTCCCAGGGTCCAAAACGGGTTAAGGTTTCCATTGCAAAAAATCCAGTACCCCCTGACAGAGACTCTAGAGCTTTGGATAGATGGGGGAATAAAGTATACACTTCTGCAACTTTAGCAGTAAGGGCTTTAAATTGCCAGTTTCACATGCTTAAGTGCCAACAATATTTAATGGCTCAGTTAAAACAGAAAATGCTTGCAAGCTCAGAAGCTCCTGATTGCAAAGAAATGCAGGATTTATTGCATGCAGTTGAACAGGCGGGAAAACATACTCTGCAATGTGGTTTTGATTCTTTAGAGGCTTCTTGTAGAGCCGCAGTTACAGGTTCTGTTATTCGAAGACATGCTTGGTTAAAAGAACAGACTTTACCTTATCATGTTAAGGCAAAATTATTGGATGCTCCTTTACAGCATGATACCTTGTTTGGTGTTAAGGCAGAAGAGGTGTTAAAGAAAATGGAGGATAAAGTTAAATCTATGCAAACAGTCAAGGATTTCTTACAGGTATAGCCACCTCGATTTAGCAGAAATTGACCAACAAAGAATTGGTCCTTTCCAGTGTCAGACAGGCCACAGAGAGGCAGATACAGACACCCAAGAGGCAGATCTCAGTGGGGCACCTCAACCCCAAAAGGAGGTGAGGACAAGTGTCAACCTTACAGGAAACGGTCACAATGACTTTCCCCTTGGTACGCCAAGCACCTCCCTTTTGGAAGCCTTCTTAGGGGGGAAACGAGCACTTTCTTCTCAAAACTGGCAAACAATCACCCAAGACAAATGGGTTCTGAATATTGTGTCTCAAGGTTACAGGTTCCACTTTCTTACTTTACCAAGGCTAAAAGGAATGCCAGACCTGCCACAAAATCAATGGGCAGAGACACAAAAACAAATTTCAGCTCTCATGGACATGAGAGCTATTCAAAAAGTACCACAACAGGAACAAGGACAAGGATTTTACTCAAGACTCTTCCTGGTCCCCAGAAAGGACAAGGCCTGGAGGACCATACTAGACCTTTCAATTCTAAATACTTGCCTGGATATTCGGAAATTCATAATGTTGACATTATAGCAGCTTCTACCCATGCTGGGCAAGAAGTCTTGGCTTGTTACTCTGGACCTCAGAGGCATACCTGCATGTCCCTATCGGGCAAAATTGCAGAAGATACCTCAGATTCAAAGCTGGTACAATGCACTACCAATTCTCTGCACTGCCCTTTGGCTTATCTACTACTCCCAGAGTCTTCACAAAGTGCCTGGCACCAGTAATTGCATTTTGCAGAGAAAAAGGAATTCAGATATATCCATACCTGGACGACTGCCTCATTCAAGCAGAGACAAAGGATCTGGCATTTGTAAAAAGGTTGCTAATTTCTCTAGGGTACACAGTAAATGAAAAGAAGTCAAAACTAGTGCCCTCACAACAGATTATAGTCCTGGGTGCCAGCTTAAATACAATGGCTCAGATGGCTTACCTCACTCCAGCAAACAAGTTTAACTAACTCAATTTTCAATTACTGGCAAAAAAGTCCCATCTCCCTGCAAGAAAAATTCTGCAGGCCCTGGGATTCATGGCATCCTGCATACTACTAATACCATATGCCAGACTGCATATGAGGAAATTACAGTGGTACCTAAAAAGTGTTTGGACTCAACACTCTCACAGTTTAGAAGCAGTAATACCAATGATTCCCTGCCTACAACAGGAGTTTCAATGGTGGGCACAGGCATGTCACCTAAACAAGGGTCAGCCTTTTACCCTACCCACAGCCAGGCAAACTCTAACAGATGCTTCAGACTACGCCTGGGGAGCACACATGGCAGGAAAATGCATTCAGGGCAAGTGGACCACAGACCAGATGCATCTTCACATCAATCAAAAAGAGATGTTGGCTGTTCAAAATGCCCTAACAGCTTTCAAGGACGTTCCGCATCCAGGACAACTATTATTAAAGACAGACAACACCACAGTAATGTGGTACTTAAACAAGCAAGGGGGCACTCATTCTTATCCCCTATGCAGGCAAGCCGTGACCTTGTGGAACACAGCTCTAACATATCAAGTTCACCTGCAAGCACAATTCCTGCCAGGAAAGAAAAATACTCTGGCAGACGATCTAAGCAGAAATATCATGAACGAATGGAAATTGAACCCAAAAATCTTCAGCATGGTAACGCAAAAATGGGGATGCCCAGACATAGATCTTTTTGCCTCCCCACTGAATTGCCAACTACAAAAATTCTGCACAAGGACTTATCACAACAAGCATGGAAAGTGGATGCTCTTTTGTTCAGCTGGAAAAACCTAAAAGTTTATGCCTTCCCGCCACTGCCTCTTCTTTCAAAGGTACTCCTAAAAGCCAGACATGAAAAACCACAGATGATACTGATTGCTCCAGACTGGCCACGCCAGCACTGGTACCCTATCTTAAGGAACTTAGCTCATGGCCCACCTTGGATTTTGCCTCAAATTCCACACCTTCTGACTCAACAAAACAATCAGATCCAGCACGGTCAGCTCAAAACCCTAAATCTGGCTGCATGGCAGATTCATTAGTCAAACAGGCAACACCTCTCTCTAAAGCGGTTATGGATGTCATTTTGGAGACCAGGAGGCCTAGCACCAGGAAAGCTTACTCAGAAAAAATGGAAGAGATTCTGCACCTGGAACCAGGCTGAAAGCCTTGACCCTCTTGTTCCAAACATTCCTCAGATTTTACAATACTTAACTGAGATGCTGGACAGAGGCCTATCCTTCTCATCAATTAAGATCCACGCCTCTGCCATTTAAGCACATTACAACACGGATCCTCCTTTATTCTCTCATCCCTTACTAAAGCAGTACCTCAGAGGGGCTAAAAACATAAGACTGCCCCGGAGGGCACCAACACCAATTTGGGACCTCAATTTCGTTTTGGAAAAACTGACCCTGCCACCTTTTGAGCCAGCCAATACAGCCGATCTAAAATTTTTATCATGGAAAAACAGCTCTGCTCCTGGCAGTAACTTCAGCACGAAGAGTCTCAGAGCTACAGGCATTAATGGCAGTGGAACCGTTTATAATTTTTCATCAGGACAGGGTTTCTTTAAGGACAAACCCTACCTTTATGCCAAAGGTGGTATCTAGTATGGCTCTTAACCAAACCATCCATTTGCCAACTTTTTATCCAAACTCCCAGAATAAAGGGGAGAAACTTCTGCATTCTTTGGACATAACACAGGCAGCTACGCTTCTACTTGGACAAAACAAAAGCTTTCAGGAAAACTGAGCAACTGTTTGTAGCATATGCTGCAGGATCACAGGGCAAGGCTATCTCAAAGCAGACTATATCCAAATGGATAGGACACTGTATTTGTTACTGCTATACACAGCATGGAAAATCAGTCCCAAATAACATTAGGCCACATTCCACCAGGGCAGCAGACACTTCAACAGCCTTTCTCAGAAGAGTACCTACCAAGGACATTTTGGAGGCTGCAACTTGGAATTCAGTGCACACCTTTACCAAGCATTACCACCTGCCTCTTTACTCTAAATCCAGAGCAGGATGTGCCACTGCAGTTCTGCAGGGCCTCATAGCCAATCCTAACTCTTTATAGACCAGCCACCCAACTTTAGCTTTGGGATTCTACCCAAGTGTAATGACTGCAGCAGTATAACACGATGAACATAGTGCAGTTTTGTACCTATCATAAATGTAGATGTTCGAGTGTTCACACTGCTGCAGTCCAGATTACCCTCCCGCCATCCCCTCTGAAATAACTGGACTTATGTATACCTTTCTATCCTATACAACCTTTGTGGTGTATTTGCTTGTAACTGAAGGTATTGTTCTTATTTTATATGTATATTTTTGATTAGGAATATGTACTGCCTACCTACTTGTGGGCACCTAACATCTGGGGCAAGAAAAACTGAAGAAAATGGCATTGGATGCATCTTATATACCCCTGGCGCACTGACGTCAGATAAGTGACAGCAACCGACACCGGACCAAGACTTTGGAACTCTGGCCGGCTGCGAGACCACCTGACGGCAGGATAACCCAAGTGTAATGACTGCAGCAGTGTAAACACTCGAACTTCTACATTTATGGTAGGTACAAAACTGTACTTTCTTTCCATTCTATTACCTTTCCTTCTCTAGTTGTTTGCTCCCAATATCTTGCTTCTTTTGCCAGTTTTCTCCAATAAATTCCAGCCCCCTCTTGCCTAGTGTATGTAGCCCTAATCGATGTCATCCCTATCAGCAGAATCTCTTTTCTCCATTCCGGTGTTGACTTAGTTCTTAGAATACTTTCTGCTACTTTATGAACATAATATTCAATTTGATTGTTATTCTCCTTAAGTACCTGCATCCAAAATCCTAGTTTCTACTTGTTTCTTGAGCCTCACCCTTTTTCGTCATCATTCCTTTCGACTTTGAATTATAGGTTTCTGCTGTGCTGTGTGTAAGAGCCTGTGTAACTCTGAAATACCCCTTCAAATGGGATAATCCCAATCCTCCTCGTTCTTTTGAAAGATTCAGCTTATCCCATTTAATTCTTGCAATCTTGCCTTCCCAGGTAAAAATCCTTCAGCTTTTTATTAATTGCTATCCATAACTTCTCTTCTAGTTGATAAAAATACGCCTAACCAGTTTATAAGACTAAAGGGACTAAAAACATTTTAACGGCTTGTATCTTACTATCCATTTCCATGTAACAGAGCTTCCAATTTCTCAGTTTTTGCATTATCTTTTGTTTAGTCTCTTCCCACATATCCTTAGCTACCACACTGGAATCATCCTAAGTATTTCATTTTGACATGTGCCCATAAATATGGATATTGCTGAACCAATTTTTGTGTGGGTACATAATTTACCTCTGATGTCCTTCATGGATGCATCTGCAGTCATAACAACTGGGTTGTCCTGTCGTCAGGCAGCCCTTCGGTCGGCCGGATTCCAAAGTCCGGGTCCGGCTTCGGCTGATGTCGCACCTCACCCGACGTCATCTCTGCTGGTCTTCGGGTATAAAAGCATCAGCCGACGCCATTTTCCTCAGTCTTTCTTGCCGCGTGGCGCCCGAAGCAGAAGCTGTTCGCAAGTGCCGGTCGGTCAGATCCAGAGATTACTACTACCGAATACTCCTTCGAAGACTTCTAAAAGCTAAGTACCCCGTTGGGGACTCTTTCTTGCCTCAGCCGATGTCAGAAAAAGTCAATAACTGTTTAACTTGTGGGAAACAAATACCTCATAAAGATTTCCACTCTTACTGTTTGCCTTGTTTAGGCCCAGACCACGACGTAGCAGCCTGTTCGGCCTGTGCTTCTTTCAACCGACGAACGCTTAGACGTCGGTCGGAGTTTGCTGAACAGTTTTTCGGCTCTGATTTTGCGTACATTATGCCGTCGGATCCTCCGACTACCCAAATTGTTAAACGCAAAGAAAAAGACCGACACTCGCGGTCCGCGGTTTCGGCCGAAACCATGGTTAAGCAAACCGCGAGTGTCTCTGTTTCGGCCGAAACCGAGAAAACTGATCAGAGTACAGCCGAATCTATGACTACTACTGAGGTTCCGGCTACTTTACTTGAATCGGCCTCAGAAATTTTACCTACTACAGTGGTTACTAGTGACTTATCAGACACCATCCCTTTGGATGTCTCTACCCCAGCACGTGGTGCTGCTAGGCCTCCTGCAGCCATGTCTATTAAGGCCTTTGCCAGGGCTAAAGCAGCCAAATCTACTAAATCAGTGCCTGTTAAACCCCCCTCAACCAGGCCCACTTTTAGTTCACAAATGCTTACTCTGGCAGAAGATTTAATATCCTTAATTAGGGGATCTCAATCACACCCAGACAGGGCCTCTCAGCCCCCAGAAAAGAGACCTAGAGCAGAGCCCCTCGAGCCTGTGTCCTCTGATGATTCTGCGGATGACTCAGATATTACAGACCAGCCAGAGGCTCCTTTCTCCAATTATGAGGACTCAGATGCTGAAGAATCCATTCCAGCTGCTTCTCCACCAGAAGAATTCTCCTTTGGGGAAACCTTACATGCCATGAGAGAACAATTCCAATGGCAGGAACAGGATTTCTCAGACTCCAGAAAAAGACTTAGGACTTTTCTGCACCTACCACAACACAGGCCCTTAGCTATACCTCCTGTCCTCTCTGTTGTGGACGATGCATTTAATGATGTTTGCACTGCACCAGATTCCTTACCTCCAGCACCTGCCAAACCAGATACATTTTACAGGGTGCCAGACACTCCTCATCACCTTTACAAGGCCCCACTTGCAGACCCCGAAACCATATCCCAGGGCCCTAAGGCAGTAGCCTCGACCACAGCAAAAAACCCTATTCCTTCTGAAAGGGAAGCCAGGTCTTTAGACAGATGGGGCAAAAAGGTTTACACCTCTGCTACTCTCTCAGCTAGAGCTTTAAACTGTCAGTTTCACATGATACAATACCAAGAGTTTATGCTTGATCAGTTAACTAAAAAGCTATCCTCTGATGACTCTATAGATAAGAAATATCTATTAGAAACGGTAAATAACATACAACAGGTTAGTAACCATTCCTTAAAATGTGGCTATGATGCACTGGAGGCTTCATTTAGATCAGCCATGACTGGCACAGTGATAAGAAGACATGCATGGCTGAAGGAACAAGTCTTACCGGATCATGTTAAAGCTAAGTTATTAGATGCTCCTATGGATAAGACCAGTTTGTTTGGTACACCTGCCCAGCAGGTAATGAAGAAAATGGAAGAAAAGGCAAAATCTGTACAAACGGTTAAAGATTTCTTGCAGGTTCAGCGCCCAAGGTTTAGCAGGAACTGGCCTGCCAAAAATTGGTCCTTTCCTGACTCCACAAGATCCCAAAGGGGCAGGAATAGACGTTCCAGAGGCAGAAATCAATCCAGAGGGGTGCCTACAGAGGACGACAGTGGCAAGGTAATAACAGAGGCACAGGCACAGCCACTACCACTACAACAGGGCAATCACAGTGACTTGATTCTAACTCCGCCTACCAGGGAACAAATAGCAGCACCATTAGGCGGAAAATTAACCTTATTTTCGAAGAACTGGCACTATATCACAAAAGACAAGTGGATTTTGCAAACCATAGACCAAGGTTACCGGTTCCACTTCCACACTTTACCAGTCAAAAGAGGAATGCCAAACCTGCCTCCAAATCAAAAAACAGAAGCTCTACAGCAGATAATGCAATTAACAAAGATGAGAGCTGTGGAAAGGGTACCAAAAACAGAACAAGGCAAAGGATTCTACTTCAGACTATTCCTAGTTCCAAGAAAGGAAAAAAGTTGGAGACCTATTCTCGACCTGTCCACCTTAAACACATACATCATTGTCCCAAAATTCAAAATGCTGACCCTACAGCAACTTCTTCCCATGCTGGGCAAGGAGTGCTGGCTGGTAACTCTAGATCTCAAGGAGGCATACCTGCACGTCCCCATTCGACCAATTTGCAGAAGATACCTCAGATTTCTTGCAGGATCAGAGCACTATCAATTCTCAGCATTGCCCTTTGGCTTATCTACTGCCCAGAGTATTCACAAAATGCCTGGAATCAGTAATCAGCCACTGCAGACTACAGGGAATCCAAATTTATCCATACCTGGACGACTGCCTGCTACAAGGGGACAACAAAAGCAAGCTGACAACAGATTTACAAAGGGTCATTTACTTGCTACAATCACTGGGATACACAGTCAATTTACAAAAGTCAAGGCTGATTCCATCCCAAACAAGGACATTCTTGGGCGCGGAATTGGACACAGTAAAACAAATGGCATTCCTAACTGCAGAAAAACAAAAAGATCTCCCTCTTTACTTCTTGGCACTAACAAACCAGAGCAAGCTAACAGCAAGAAAAGTGCTGCAGGCCTTGGGCTTCATGGCATCATGCATAATCTTGGTTCCACATGCCAGACTGCATATGAGAAAACTACAGTGGTACCTAAAGAATTTATGGTCCCAACACAGGCACAGCCTAGAAGCAGAAATTCCACTAATCCCATGCCTAAAACAGGAGTTCCTATGGTGGGCTCAAGCATGCCAGTCAAACCCAGGCTTACCCTTTCACAACTATCAAGCAAGCCAAACCATCACAACACACGCCTCAGGCCTAGGATGGGGGGCTCACATGCTGGACAAATGCGTACAAGGATTGTGGACGCAGGACCAGCTTCACCTGCACATCAACCTAAAAGAAATGCTGGCAGTAAAACTGGCAATCCAAAAATTCAGACCATTTCTCAAAGAAGGCCATTTGATGATAAGGACAGACAACACCACAGTCATGTGGTACATCAACAAACAGGGAGGCACTCATTCATACCCCCTATGCAGAATGACTTTGGACCTTTGGAACCTGGCACTCAGCTACAACATCCAGTTACAGGCAATGTTTGTACTGGAAAGGAGAACACTCTAGCAGACATGTTAAGCAGAACCACCTCGGATGCTCACGAATGGATGCTACACCCGGACATCTTCAAGACCATCGCAAAGAAATGGGGAATGCCACAGATAGATCTATTCGCTTCCCTCTCGATCACCAGCTCAAAAATTCTGCACAAGGACATTCCATCCACTTGCATCGAAAGTGGATTCGCTCTCCTTCAGCTGGAAAGGCCTGACAGCATATGCATTCCCACCTCTTCCCTTGATACACAAGGTATTACTAAAAATCAAGGAGGAACGTCCAAGGATAATCCTGATAGCTCCGAACTGGCCAAGACAACACTGGTACCCATTGCTGAGGAGCATGTCTCGGAACAAAATGTGGTCAATACCCCTGATGCCTTTGATGTTAACTCAGAACAACTACAGCATCATGCATCCAAACCTAAAAACGTTGCAACTGACTGCATGGCACATCACATAGCAGCAACTATTCCAGATCTCTCCCAAAGGGTTAAAGACATTATCCTTGAAGCCCGCAGACCTTCAACAAGAAGGAACTATGCAGGGAAATGGAAAAGGTTTGTCATTTGGAGTGCTGAAAGAGGAAAGGATGTGTCGAATATAGATATTGCTAACATTCTGGAGTACTTGGCAGAGCTTCTACATACAGGCCTGTCCTATTCCTCCAAGATACATGCATCAGCTATTTCAGCAGAATACAGCTTTGATCCACCTGTCTTCTCGCATCCTCTACTCAGGCAGTTCCTCAGAGGGATCAAGAATGTAAAACCTCCTAGGAAACCACCACTGCCAGCTTGGGATTTGAACTTTGTGCTAGAAAAGTTGACACTCGCACCTTTTGAACCAGCAGCAACAGCAGACCTACAGCATCTATCATGGAAAACTGCTTTCCTACTGGCAATAACCTCAGCAAGGAGGGTTTCTGAACTCCAGGCCCTAATGGCAGTACAACCCTTCCTAATCTTCCACCAAGATAGTGTCCATGAGGACTAATCCTACATTTATGCCTAAGGTGGTATCCAGAGTGTCCTTAAACCAGGCAATCCACCTACCTACCTTCTTCCCCAACCCACAAAACAGAGGGGAAAGAATGCTGCATACCTTGGATGTACACAGACAGCTACACTACTACCTGGACAGAACAAAAAGTAACAGAAAAACTGACCAGCTTTTTGTAGCCTATGCAACAGGAAGGGAAGGAAAAGCAATTTCCAAACAGACAATCTCCAAATGGATAGGAAATTGCATACGATTCTGTTACTCCTTCCATGGAAAACCAATTCCACAGAACATACGGCCTCATTCTACAAGAGCAACAGCCACTACCACAGCCTTCTTACGAGGAGTGGCAACCAAGGACATTATTGAGGCGGCTACTTGGACCTCCGTGCATACATTTGCCAAGCATTATAATTTACCTCTGTATTCCAGATCCCGAGCAGGGTTTGCCACTGCTGTACTGCAAGGGATCCTAACCACACCATAATCTATTCTTCCTCCTCCCCTAGTTGGCTATGGTATTCTACCCAGTTGTTATGACTGCAGATGCATCCATGAAGGACATAGTACAGTTTTGTACCTACCATAAATGTAGATGTCCGAACTGGATAGCATCTGCAGTCAGGATTACCCTCCCTCCTTCCCCTCTGTGGTACTCCTAGGGTATTTACCCTCCTAATAGCTAGCTGGTGGGGGGAGTCTCTTATGGTGTATTTCTTTGTATATATGTACATACATGCTTATTTTTTGTGTTTGCCTTCTATCCTTTGGAAACATTGGCATTTTTACCCAAAATTTAGCCTTCCAAGAGGGCAACTGGCATCTGGGGCAAGAAACACTGAGGAAAATGGCGTCGGCTGATGCTTTTATACCCGAAGACCAGCAGAGATGACGTCTGGTGAGGTGCGACATCAGCCGAAGCCGGACCCGGACTTTGGAATCCGGCCGACCGAAGGGCTGCCTGACGACAGGACAACCCAGTTGTTATGACTGCAGATGCTATCCAGTTCGGACATCTACATTTATGGTAGGTACAAAACTGTACTTTTCATTTGTTTCAGCTTCATTAATTTTGTATCCCAAAAAGATTTGAAACTGTTTCAGAATGTTCCAGAACATTGAAATGTCCTTTTCTGGTTTTATTGGGTATAAAATAATATCTGCAAATTGAGCCAACTTTTGACTACTATACCAATTATATCCTTGGATTTCTGAGTTCCTTGTTTTCTTTGCCAGTGGTTCTAAATGTAATGCAAATAAAGGGGAAAGAGGGCACCCCTGTCTGGTTCCTTTGCTCAAGCAAAAGGTATCAGAGAGGAACCCACCCACTTTAATTTTCCCCTCCAATCCATCGTATATCGACTTAATCAACCTTATAATTTTATCAGGGAACGCAAATGCTTTCATTGCCCCACTCATGAAGGCCCAGCTTACTCTGTCAAATGCTGTCTTTGCATCAAGATCCACCATCAGCAGTGATATTTTCTTACATTCTGTTCTCTAGGTCATCAGTGTTCTGTTAGTGTCAAATGCTTGCCTCTCCTCCACAAAACTAAATTGATCCATATCTATCAATTTTTGCATCACTTTTGCCATTCTTTTAGTCATTATAGACACAAGCATTTTATAGTCGTGGTTTACTATTGAAATGGGGCCTATATGAAGCTGGATCTGATGGGTTTTTACCCTCTAGGTATGACAGTTACCACTGCTTTCTACCAGGATGTTGGTACTTCTCTTAAAATACTGTTAAACAAAACCTTCCAGAGCTTCATCAGTTTTGTCCTCCTAGATTCCAAACTTCCACAGGCATACCATCTATTCCTGGGGACTTTCCTTTGGATCGGTTATACATCACCAATTACTTTGTGTTTTTCAGCAAAACACCAATACACTCAATAAAATGACATATAATAGCTGCATAAAATAAATTTAATAAATTGTATACACTAATAACCCCCCCCCCCCATAGGTAGTCCCAAAAACGGAAGTTCTAACTGACTGGCTAGTAGGGGCACTCCTGAAAACCACTGAGGCAGTAAATTCCATTGATGGGTAGCATGAAAGCTCAAACCAGAATTCTTGATATGCACCTGTGATACTACCAGCAGCTGCATAGTATTGAAAATTTGGATGGAGAGTATATAGTACCAATAACTCCATCAGATAACTGGGACCCATGTCCTGGATGGGCAAATGTGCTAGTACCAGAGACTCTATAATTCTGAAACAAGTGACAGCTAATGAAGGCTACGCAGAACTAAGATAATTTGCTGGTAACAACTCATGCCAGTGAGTAATCTAGCTGCAGAGTTCTGCACCATCTTAGATGGTCCTTATAAGTGTTGAGAAGTCCCAGGTAAAAGTGATTACAATAATCCCTAAGGAGGATTTTTTTCCTCCGTTATAGAGCATTTTGTATGCTAGGGTTCCACCAAAGAGAAGATTCAACAAACTTAGTGCTGTGTTACTGATCAGGACTGGCATTTTGTTATACAAATAGTGAGTTGCAAATAGAACCTCTTTTTGAGTGCAGCAGTGTTTGCTGTTGTGCCTTCAAGGAGAAACTACTGAAGTCATCATATAGTTGAAGTAAATTTGTCTTGGAGAAATTTCTTAAGATGGTGGGATTAGTGAGTGTTATGGGGCTGGATTATAGAATTGCAGGGTGGTCAAGCCTAACTGTGGAGTGTGTAATTATAGGTGTAGAGCGTAGTGCAGCTGTATATATAATATCTGATCCAATATATTTGATCCTGTCATATGGCAGCATGATAGAGATTTCAGAAACTTGAAATTCATATCAACAAGACATTGTGATCAAATTTCCAAAAACTCGAAGCTTTTGAATGTAGATCACGGTTCAGTGAGGATCAGGAAGTTTACCATTTTTCTCAATGTAGTGCAATCTCAGAGTTGGTGTATATAATTTGCTGGGGGTGTGAGGGTCTTGCCCCCTGCAAAAACATAAAAAAATAAAAGATTTGTGTTTTCTTTTAATGTTTGAGTTTTCAGAAATTCTCTCGTATTGTCTCGCCAATGTGAATTTCGAGTTTCTGAAAACTCTATCAACTGACATAGATCTGGGAGAATACAGTCTGGTCTTTTGTGTTTGCGTTAAGACTAGGAAGCAGTGAACTTATTTAACTGTAACAGTATAGGTATTCCAATTTAATAGATAATTGGAATCCCCGTGTGTAATGGTCTATTAGGATTTGAGTCTAATAGATGTTTGTGGCGATGACTGCATGCAGCACTATTGCAAGTTGGACTTTTGCTGTGCTCTTTCAGCCACTGAGTAAATGGCATAGGGCAGATGTATTGTATTCAAGGATGGGTTGAATGAGTATGAAACCTGAAATAAAAAAGTTAATCTAAAGAAAACGGAGTAAATTTTTTGGAATGTGGCAGTGTTTTTTTTCTTCTACCTTTGTAAAATGTTTTCCATGCTGCAGCAGAGTAAGCTTTTGGGATAATCGGTGTTGGGTCTTGAACCATTTGTTTTTTACAGTCATCTGCAGTAAATTACTTAAAATATAGGACTGCATTATAATCCATTTTCCTCTTTTACAAGTATCCGTTAATTAATGCGTTTTAATTTTACATTTTGTAGCTCCGATTTCGATAGATATGCATTCTTTTGGAGCTTTGGATTAGTACCAGAGCACAAATTTGAAGAAATTACATCATCCTTGTTCCTTTGCAAAGTTGGGTATGTGTGGTGTTATATTGAATGAAGTGAGACCTTTTTTCTTTTGTAGGGCAGATTGATGGGCAGGAGATCACAGCATCAGCCGTGTTGACACCTTGGCCTCGACCCCAGCTCCGTCGGTACAGCCCACCTCGAAGAATGCCACCTCCACCACCAATGTGGCGCCGATCTCCTCTGCGTATAAGGAGAAGGTTTGGGAGAGTTTAATGCCTTAGTATTAGTAATAGAAATATACAGCTTAATCAGCTTTTTAAAATGTTTACCTTACTATTTGTCACAGTAGAAAGAAAATGTTAACACTAGTGGTGCCACCTGTTTGCTGTTTCAACTTTAATTTGTTTAACCTCTTTGTTGCATTTTAGTCTATTACAAAATTTAGCGAAACAGAATACCTTTGGGTATCACTGTAGTGTTAGTAGCTGAACAAGTAGTACACGACATTGGTGCTAGAAGTTCAAAAAGCTGCGAGTTCTCTTCCCACACAGGTTCTTGGATTAATTTCCCAATACTGACACAGGGATGCTACACTCCTGAATATACAGTCCTTTGGATGGCAAGTTAACCTGAGTTCCCCAGATGGACGTAAAAGAGTTTATGGTACTTGTTGAAAAGTGTGGTGAGGTCTTCAAAACACAAACCAAATAAATTAGCTGTAAGCTAAAAAAAGATATCACATTATTTGCAATGGATAAAAAATTAGAAATATTCACTTTTCAGTCCAACCACCCTTTTATCCACAACCAATATTTCACCTTTTCCTTAATTTCTTCAAAAGCCTACTATTTGGTAATTATGCATGGCAGCCATCCATAACTTCCAAACATAAGAGAAAATCTTAACATTTAGATGTTTAACTGCTTATCGTTTCAAATTTCTATAATAGCGATAAATCATATCTATCTCTACTTTACCTAATGTTTGTTTTATATAAAGCTCTGTAATATTATTAAAAAATGTTGTTCCCTCTAAAAGTGAACATATTCCATTGTCTTGCCTTTATTTCATATATTGCATTTCTTTTCAACACATTTACACATTAAGCCTTTTACTGAAAAGTTTCTTAAATATAACCACCAGATAAAATCTTCACATTCTTTAAAGTCTTTAAATCTTTCTTTTCTACCTTTTATAGCACACTTCTGTACTTCATTCAGATTTTCCCATGAATCTGTCCAGTAATACTCTGTTCTAACTTGTCCATACTGTTTTTTTCTCTGATTTCTCCTTCTGTATTTTTTCTCTATCTTTTAAAAATGTTACCAATTCACCTTCTCCACTCATTCTCTCTTTCTTTTATGTAATTCTTGAAAATTATCGTAATATTTCAACCTTATAATTTCTGTAATTCTCTCCTGTTTTCCTTCTGAACTGAGATTTAATATCCAAAATAAAGGCAAATTACTATATTAACTGGCTTACTTGTCCCTTTCCCTTTTCTCTTTATTATATGTACTCTCTGTATTAACAGGATTCCATCTCGAACTGCACTGCACGGGGGGGGCCTTTCCACCCATCTGTCTTCTGCACATGAGTTTTTCATCAGTCTGGTCCAGGAATTTTTAATTTATGAGATCCAGGTGGCCAGCCCTCGAAGAACAATCTGTGCTGATAGTCCTTCCTCTGAAAAGGAAAAAGGGAATCTTTACCTCATTAGGACTCTGATACTTCTAACTCAGAGCTGGATAAATTTGCCTATATAGACCAAATCTCCTCCCCCTTCCTGCATCATTCTAACACTGAGAATACCTTATCCTCTGCATGTCATCCAGCGGCCCTGTCATTTGGGAAAGCCTTCAAAGAATGAGGGAGAGCTTCAGATGTAGTTTGAGGAAGTAGATAAGTCACAGGGAGCCAAACCATTAGCCATTCCTCCAGTCAAGAAAGCACTAGAAGTTGCTGTTGCATCCTTGGGTCCAGATCCACAGTCCTGTGCTTGTAGGACACCTGATCACTTTTATTTTTACAGGATAAATGACTCCACAAGTATATTTTATAAAAAACATTCATGAATTTAACTATGGTGTCCATAGATTCCAGCAAAGGAACTATGGTGGCTCATTTGCAGAATGCACTTTCCAGTTAGAAGAAGAGCAAGGTTTGGGAATAAAATTTGCAGCTCTACTACCATGACCTTCAGTGCCCTTAATCACAGGAGACACGTGCTGAAATGCCAGGTATCGCTCTTCAACCAGCTAAAGGCGAAGACTGAGGGCATAGGAGACAAGGGACTGAAAAGGAAAGTGCTTTGATGTAAGCAGCTTCAGTGCTCCCAAGTGCTATGTACTCCATTAAATGTGGCTGTGATGATGTGGATGCATCTTGCAGGGCAGCAGCCATGGGGTCCGTGTTGAGGTATGCCTTTCTGAGGGGACAGCCACTCCCAGGCCATGTAAAAGCAGAATTTTACTCCTCATTGGATAAGGAGCTTTTCTTTGAACACCTTGCAGGGAAGGTGTTCAAGAGATTGAGAGGAGAAGAAAAGAAAGAGTAGGTGATGTACCAAGCAACTTTCATTTCTCATCTCTTAGATCTAGTAGAACCCCCCCCCCCCCCCACACACACACACACACACACGTGTGCACACACACACACACACACACACTCTGCTGGCCAGCTTTCGCCACCAAGGCACAGTAAAGAGAAGCAACAGAAGAGAGAGAAAACACCACTACAAAAAGAACTGACACCATGACACCCATTGAGAGAGAACAGCTGCAACATATCCAAGCTCATTTTTCTTCCCACTCCCTAAAGTTCACTCTAACCTCCACCCCCTCACAAGTGTCCCCTTCCACAATGGAAGGGGGTTCACTTGGGCATCTTCATTAATCAGTGGTAGACCATCACTCAGGACAAGTGGGTACTTCAAATTGTAATACAGGGACACAGACTACATTTTAAGTGAAACAAATTCTCCTGTATCCCTCCACTCCCCACAGACCAAATAAACCTCACCCCCAACCCCCCCAACATTAATAACTAATGTTGTTCGTGTTTCACTGTTGCAGCCATCACTTTTGGGTTATCTACTTGCAGTAGCCCTCATTTGGCCTGATTAACAAAGTCTTGGGTCCTGCGTTGGTTGCTGTCCCTTCTTACATGACGTCAGGTCATCAGGGATATAAAACATGCAGCCGATGCCATTACACCAGTCTTTCTTGCCGTGTGGTGCCCGAAGCAGAAGCAGTTTTCAAATGCCAGTCGGCCGACTCCTGAAATTTTCATTGTTTTTCAGAACCAAAGTCTTCAACTAAAGCTAAGTACTCCGTTGCAGAAACTTTTTCTTGCTCCTTACCAATGTCAGTAAAAGTTAATAATTGCATTACTTGTGGAAAGCAAATTACCTCATAAAGATTTTCATCTGTACTGTATTCCTTGCCTAGGCCCTGACCACGACGTACCGTGCTGTCGGTTTTGTGCTTTATTTAATCGGCGCACTATCTGTCTGTATATTTTCACCTCTAAATATTTCGGTTCTCGGTTTAATTATCCAGAAGTGTTGTCTGTTAGCCATCGACTACCGGGATTCTGAAAAAACGCAAGGATAAAGACAGACAGGCCGTCGAGGTCCAAAACTGCCGGAGGCACTTCTCCTAAGCCAGTCGCTAGTTCACCGGTACTCAGTGAGGCGCTTTCGCAGCCCCAGATACCTTCCACGTCTGATTCGCAGGCCTCTACTGAGACCCATTCGGAGTCCGGTATGTTGCCAGATGCTTCAACTATGGAACCTGCAGGTGTCTGTACATTGGATGGGTCCAGAGCCGCTGTGCAGGCACCGGCTTCTGAGGGTGTATTCAGGCCAACGGACTTGCATATTAAACAGGCGCCTCCTCCTTCTGTTAGGCCTAAATCTCGAACCATGCCTAAAAAACCGACGCCCAGGCCGAATGCTCAGGGCCTCTATGCCTAAAAAAACAAATAAGAATGGCTGAAGATCTTAACGGTGGAAGCCAGCTTCCCTCTTCTAGGAGACCTAGGACTGAAGTTGTGTATGAATCTTCTGACCAGGATTCTGATTTTTCTGATTCTTCTGATGATCTGGATTTGCCCTTATCTACTTATGAGGATTTTGATGCAGAGGACTGTATTCCCTCTGCTTCCCCTCCAGAGGGTTTTTATTTTGGTGAAACCTTACTAAGGGATTATTTCCACTGGGAAAGCCAGGATTTTTCTGATTCAAAAAAGAGGTTTAGGGATTTTTTTACTCCTGCCTCAGCATAGGCCTTTAGCTATTCCTCCTGTACTAGATGTTGTTGATGATGCTTTTTTAGCATCTTGTTTGGCCCCTGATTCTTTGCCTCTTGCTCCCAGAAAACCTGACTGATATTACAGGGTTCCCGACTCACACAAGTTCCTTTTTAAAAATCCTACTGCAGATCCAGAGATGATTTCACAGGGACCCAAGGGCATTAAGGCTTCTACTGCTAAAAATCCTACTCCTTCTGATAGAAACTCCAGGGCGCTGGATAGATGGGGAAACAAGGTTTACACTTCTGCAACCTTGGCCATTAGGGCTGTAAACTGCCAGTTTCATATGTTAAAGTATCAACATGTTATTGGATTGCTTAAACAGAAAATGATGTTGATTCCTGACTGTGCAGAAAATAAAGAATTACAGAATGTAATGTATTCTGCTGAACAGGTTGGAAAGCATTCTTTGCAATGTGGATTTGATTCTTTAGAGGCGTCTTGCAGGGCTGCTGTTACTGGTTCTCTGCTCAGAAGGCATGCTTGGCTTAAGGAGCAATCTTTACCTGATCATGTTGAAGCTAAGTTGTTGGATGCTCCCTTAAATCAGGACCGCCTGTTTGGCAACAAGGCTGAGGAAGTTCTTAAAAAGATGGAAGATAAAGCTAAATCTATGCAAACTGTTAAAGATTTCTTACAAGTTCAGCCTCCAAGATTTAGTAGGCACTGGCCCTCTAAGAATTGGTCCTTTCCAGGTATTCTCAAGCCAAACCCAGACATAGCAGAAACCCCAGGTTTCGGTCCCAGGGGACACACAAGACTAAGCAGTGAGGGGATGTTCATCGTGCATACAGCTGCAGTCATAACAGATGGGTTCTCCTGCCGTCAGGCGGGTCCTCGGTCGGCCGAATTCCAAAGTCTAGGTCCGGCGTCGGTTGTCATCGCTTCTTCCCTGACGTCAGTGCGCCAGGGGTATAAAAGAACCAGCCGACGCCATTTTCTTCAGTCTTTCTTGCCGTACGGTGGCCGAAGCATAAGCAGTTCGCAAGTGCCGGTCGGCCAGCTCCTGAAATTACGAAAATTTTGCAACCGAAGTCTTTTTGAAAGCGAAGTACCCCGTTGGAGAAACTTTTCTTGCCTCAGACCGATGTCAGACAAAGTTAATAATTGTATTTCTTGTGGGAAGCAAATACCGCATAAGGATTTTCATTCCCTCTGCATTCCTTGCTTAGGCCCAGACCACGACGTCTCGGTCTGTCGTTTTTGTGCTACATTCAACAAACGCACCATTAAGCGTTGGGCGGAGTTCGCCCAGCACTATTTTGGCAAAAAATTTAACTATATTATGTCGTCGGCAAAAACGCAAAGATAAGGACCGACACACGAGGTCCGCGGCCTCTACCGACACCACGCCAAAGCCCGACTACAGGTGGTCCGGTTCTCAGCGAGGCACCTACGCAGCCCCTGCCTACCGACGACACTTCATTGGCGGTGTCTTCTGTGCCCGAGGTCGCAGGCTCCTCGGCCCACACCCCGACTACAGATACCGAAGCCACTTTTGGTGGTGAATCTCAAAATGTAGACAGGTCTGCCTCCTCTCAAGGTGTCTTCAGACCTTCCTCTTCTTTTTCTATCAAGGCTTTTCACTAAGTCTAAAGCAGCCATGCATTCTAAGAGACAAGCTCCACAGGGCCCTTCTCCAGGCCCCATGCCTAAAAAACAGATGCTTAAAATGGCTGAGGATTTGATTACTCTTATCAGGGTTCTCAACCCCGGACAAAAGGCCCAGAGTGGAGGGAGAATCCCCCTCCTCTGACCAGGCCTCCATTATTTCAGAGCACTCTGATGAACAGGAACATTCTTACTCCCCTTTTGAAGATTCTGATGCTGAGGAGTCCATTCCCTCTGTCTCCCCCCCAGAGGATTACTCATTTGGGGAAACCTTGCATACCTTAAGGGAATACTTCCACTGGGAAGGCCAAGAGTACTCGGATTCCAAGAAAAGGCTTAGGGATTTTCTCTTGCTACCCCAGCACAAGCCTCTGGCTATATCTCCTGTCGTAGACATACTAGATGATGTGTACTCGGAGGCCTGCCTTAACCCGGATTCTTTACCTCCAGCCCCATTCAAGCCTGACAGGTACTACCGGGTTCCTGACTCACACCAATTTTTATACAAAAGCCATGCGGCTGACTCCGAAACCATCTCACAGGGCCCCAAGGGAATTGAGGCCTCCACTGCTAAAAACCCATTACCTTCCGAGAGAGATTCCAGATCCTTAGAAAGGTGGGGGAAAAAGGTATACACCTCGGCCACCTTAACCATGAGGGCATTAAACTGCCAGTTTCATATGCTAAAGTACCAACAGTTTCTGTTATCACAGTTGAAAAGTAAAATGTCACAACCTGAACAACCCGACTTGAAGGAGTTGCAGGATTTGATGCATAGTGCAGAACAAGTGGGTAAACATACCTTGCAATGTGGTTTTGATGCTCTAGAGGCCTCATGTAGAGCTGCTGTTACAGGATCAGTCATACGTAGACATGCCTGGCTCGAGCAAACCTTACCAGATCATGTCAAAGCTAAATTACTAGATGCCCCTCTGCAAAAGGATGAATTATTTGGTGTTAAAGCTGAGGAGGTATTAAAGAAAATGGAGGAAAAGGCTAAATCAATGCAAACAGTGAAAGATTTTCTACAGGTACAACCTCCACGTTTCAGTAGAAATTGGCCTTCAAAAAATTGGTCCTTTCCAGCCACGGACAGACCCCAAAGAGGTAGATACAGGCGCCCGAGGGGCAGAGGGCAATCTCGAGGATCGTTTAGAGGCAGACAATGGCAAGCTCCTACACAAAGAGGTGGTGAGGATAGTTCGCAGCCATTCAGAAAGCAAGCCCAATGACTTTCCCCTTTGCATGCCAAGCAAGGCTCAAATGGCAGCACCCTTAGGCGGAAAACTGGCATTATTTACTAAAATTGGCATATTGTCACAAAAGACAAATGGATCCTGGACATTATAAACAGAGGCTACAGATTCCATTTTCACACCCTTCCAAAAATGAGGCATGCCAAACCTGCCACACAATCAAAGGGCAGAGGCACAAAGACAAATTTCAGATCTCATGGACATGAAAGCTATTCAAGAGGTACCTACTCAAGAACAAGGTCAAGGTTTTTATTCCAGACTATTCCTGGTACCAAGGAAGGGAAAAGAGTGGAGACCTATTTTGGACCTATCCATCCTAAACACATTTTACTTGTACCAAAATTCAAGATGCTTACATTACAGCAGCTTCTTCCCATGCTGGGCAAGGAGTCTTGGCTGGTAACATTGGACCTCAAGGAGGCATACCTGCATGTCCCAATCAGACAAATTTGCAGAAGATACCTCAGATTTCTTGCAGGTTCAACCCATTATCAATTCTCTGCATTGCCCTTTGGCTTATCTACTGCGCCCAGAGTATTCACTAAATGCCTGGCATCAGTAATTGCCTACTGCAGACTTCAAGGGATACAAATATACCCATATTTGGACGACTGCCTGATTCAAGCGGACAGCAAGCACATACTTCTTAAACATCTGGCTTTTGTAATAATGTTGTTGAATTCTCTGGGATACACAGTCAACAAAAAGAAATCAAGGCTACAACCCTCTCAGAAAATAATTTTCCTGGGTGCCAACTTGGCCACAAACACCCAGATGGCCTACCTCACGCAAGAGAAACAGGGGCAACTAACTCAATACTTCAGAAAACTAGCAAATTTCACCAGGCTGACTGCAAGGAAAATCCTGCAGGCTCTGGGATTCATGGCATCTTGCATCCTACTAATCCCATGTGCAAAGCTGCATATGAGGAAACTTCAGTGGTACCTGAAAAACCTATGGTCTCAACACAGCCACAGTTTGGAAACAATATTACCACTAATTCCATGTCTTCAAAAGGAATTTCTGTGGTGGGCTCAAGCATGCCAAACAAACACAGGTCTCCCATTCTGCAAGCCTCAAGCAAATCAAGTCATCGCAACAGACGCGTCGGACTATGCCTGGGGGGCGCACATGACAGATCGGTGCATTCAGGGCAAATGGTCCCAAAAAGAAAAGCACCTTCACATCAATCAAAAGGAAATGCTAGCAGTAATAAATGCTATTATAGCTTTCAAAGACCTTCTGCATCCAGGTCAACTATTGATAAGGACAGACAACACCACAGTAATGTGGTACATAAACAGGGAGGAACCCATTCATACCCCCTATGCAGGCTGGCCATGTCACTTTGGAACATGGCTCTGGAATTACAAATCGAACTTCAAGCACAGTACTTGCCAGGCAAGGAAAACACGCTGGCAGACAACCTAAGCAGAAATATGACAGATCCACACGAATGGAAGTTGCATCCTCAAGTTTTTACAGAGATAATACAAGCATGGGGAAGGCCAGACATAGATCTCTCTGCCTCCCACAAAAATCACCAATTGACAAAATTCTGCTCAAGGACTTTTCATCCACAGGCCTGGAGAGTGGACGCTCTCTCTTTCAGTTGGACAACAATGACAGTTTATGCCTTTCCGCTTCTTCCTCTGCTGCCCAAAGTTCTATTAAAAACCAGAGCAGACAGACCAAAGATGATTCTCATTGCTCCAGACTGGCCAAGACAGCACTGGTATCCACTCCTGAGGAGCCTGACGCATTCTCCACCGTGGACCCTGCCTCTAATGCCTCTTCTTCTGACTCAGCACAGCTTCAAAACTCTTCACAGTCAGCTGAAAACACTCAATCTGGCCGCATGGAAGATTCCTTAACATCACAACAGACCCTACTCTCCAAGGAGGTGCAGGATGTCATTTTGGAGGCCAGAAGGCCGTCTACTAGAAAAGCTTACTCCGCAAAATGGAAATGGTTTTGTGCCTGGAATGAGAAAAAGGGCCAGAATCCTGGAAAACTGAATTTACCTCAAATATTACAGTATCTAGCTGAGCTGCTAAGCAGTGGACTTTCATTTTCTTCCATCAAAATCCATGCCTCAGCCATTTCTGCAGAATACAACACTGATCCACCTTTATTCTCTCACCCCCACTTAAGACAGTTCCTCAGAGGGGCGAAGAACATAAAACCCCCAAGGAAACAACCAATACCTGCTTGGGACCTCAATTTCATTCTAGAAAAGCTGACCTTGCCTCCCTTTGAGCCAGCTGCCTCAACAGATTTGCAATATTTGTCCGGGAAAACAGCTTTCCTTCTGGCTATCACCTCAGCTCTCAGGGTATCTGAACTACAAGCCCTCATGGCTGTGCGGCCTTTTATCATCTTCCATCAGGACAGAGTTTCCTTACGAACCAAACCCATCCTTTATGCCAAAGGTGGTATCCAGGGTAGCTTTGAATCAGGCTATCCACTTACCGACCTTTTACCCTAATCCTCAAAACAAAGGGGAGAGACTACTGCATTCCTTGGACATCCACAGACAGCTGCGTTATTATTTGGACAGAACAAAGCCTTTCAGAAAAACAGAACAGCTCTTTGTGTCCTATGCTATAGGAGCTCAAGGGAAGCCAATTTCCAGACAGACAATCTCAAAATGGATAGCCCACTGCGGATCTACCTGACTAGATCGAAACTTCATAACACCGACACCACATAATCGACAGTTCACAAACATGACACCACATACACTCAACACATCATAGCAACAAACAAAACAAATCCCCTATCCAAAACCCACACACACAACGCAAGCACACCAAAATCCTTACAAACCAACACTAACCCTTACATACACAACTATCTACAACCCTAACCGAAACCCTAACCCTAAGGTCCGTCACTATCGCACACTCACCTAACCCGCGCCCTAACCCTAACTCACTTAACCCGCCCCTAACCCAAAATATATCACTACTGCACCCTTACCTAACCCGCGCCCTAACCCTAATTCACTTATCCCACCCCTACAAACCGCCAACATCGCACACTTACCTTACTCGCACCCTTACCTAACCCGCGCCCTGACCCTAACTCACTTATCCCACCCCTACCCCTACAGACTGCCAACATCGCACACTTACCTTACTCGCACCCTAACGGCCGTCACTACTGCATACTTACACATCCTTTCCCCATCTCAGTGTTCTCAACGTCGGTGTCTTCCTCCGTTGGTCTTCTGCCTTGTCGATCTTCTGGCGATTTGTCTGTGTTCTGACGTTTCGATCTAGTCAGGTAGATCCCCCACTGCATATGCTTTTGTTATCTTTTCATGGTAAAACTGTACCTGCAGGCATCAGATCTCACTCCACAAGGGCCACAGCTACCTCTGCAGCTTTCCTCAGAGGAGTTCCTACCAAAGATATTTTGGAAGCAGCCACTTGGAGTTCTGTGCATACCTTCTCCAAGCACTACCACCTACCTTTATACTCCAAAACTAGAGCAGGCTTTGCCACTGCAGTCTGCAGGGCATCCTGGCTCCTCCTAGTTCCACCTAGTGCCTACCACCCTTTTCTTAGCTTTGGGATTCTACCCATCTGTTACGACTGCAGCTGTATGCACGATGAACATAGTACAGTTTTGTACCTACCATAAATGTAGATGTTCGAGTGCTAATACAGCTGCAGTCCAGGTTTCCCTCCCTCCTTTTCCTCTTGGGACAGGCCTATTGGCTAACACCTCCTCATACAACCTGATTGGGGTATTCATTTATGGTTTATTTTCTTGCAACTACTGTATTTTGATTATATTGCATTGCTTTATTATATAAATTTATGTATTGCCTTCCTTCTGGGGGCGCCTGACATCTGGGGCAAGAAAAACTGAAGAAAATGGCGTTGGCTGGTTCCTTTATACTCCTGTCACACTGACGTCAGGGAAGAAGCGACGATAACCGACGCCGGACCTAGACTTTGGAATTCGGCCGACCGAGGACCCACCTGACGGCAGGAGAACCCATCTGTTATGACTGCAGCTGTATTAGCACTCTAACATCTACATTTATGGTAGGTACAAAACTGTACTTTCCCTACCGCACAAGGTGAGGACCCCCCTCGAGGCAGAGGAGGGTGGGTCATACTCTGGAAGACGCCGCCCCAGAGGCAGAGGGGGGCCCCCGCAACTCGGGGGACCGGGATTCCTTCTGCGGTTCCCCATACTCTCACTCTTGAGGGTGTGCCCGGCTGTGCTTCTCCGGAGCCAGTCGGGGGTCGGATTTCCCATTATCCAGAAGCTTGGGCAAGAATAACCCAGGACAGATAGGTTTTAAGGATAATCGCCGGAGGTTACACCATTCCGTTTTGCTCTACCCCTCCTACCCCCAAAAGGATCCCAGACACACCGCCCAGTCAAAGGGGTCAAGCAGCATCAGAGGTCTCTCAGCTGCTAGAAAAAGGAGTCATCCAACCAGTCCCCCCAGACAAGATCGGATTAGGGACTTGCTCAAGATTCTTTTTGGTGCCGAAAAGCACGGGGGACCTGAGACCCATTCTGGATCTCAGCCGACTAAATCATTATGTACACAATTCCAAGTTCCGGATGGTCACATTGCAATCAGTTCTCCCGTTATTGGGAAAGGAAGTATGGATGTGCTCCATCGACGTGAAGGATGCTTATTACCACTTAAAGATGGACAAAGCATCCCGGTGTTCTCTACACTTCCGGCTGGGAGCCAGGCTCTTCCAGTTTCGAGCCCTGCCTTTTGGTCTCACCACAGCCCCCAGGGTGTTCAAACACTACCATCAACATTTGTCATCAGCTGGGCATCACAATAAACTGGAAAAAATCTGCCTTGCTACCCTCACAGCGTGTCTTATTTATAGGAACAGAGTTGGATACCATTCGGATGAGAACGTTTCTGCCTATGGAAAGGATCACGAGGTTACAACGGCAGGTTCAAATGATGATGCCTTTGACACGCGTAAAGGCAAGGCTAGTGCTGCAACTACTAGGCACGATGGCATCCACTATCATGACGGTTCCATTAGCGAGGCTGCACATGTGGATATTACAGTGGCTCCTGTTCGCCCAGTGGTCTTTTCAGAGTTTGCCTCTATCCCATCCCATCTTGATCACAGGCAAATGCAGACAGGACCTAAGTTGGTGGCTGTGCACCGACAATCTAGTAGTAGGAAAACCGTTCTCTTCACCCAACCTGGTAGCCACAGTGACCACGGACGACTCCTGGATAGGGTGGGGGTAGGGGGGCATTATCTTGGCAGGTTGGTCCAAGGTACGTGGCAGGAGCACGAGATGAACTTGCACATAAATGTCCTGAAGATGAGGGCAGTGCTCCTAGCGTTGCAGGCGCTACAACATGTCCTCCCGTCCGGGACTATTGCGATACACTCAGACATGTCGGTAGTGTGGTATCTCAAACAGTGGGGAACCCGATCGTACCCACTATGCAAGGAGGCTATGAGTGTGGAACTGGGCGATAGCTTCCCAAAGGGCCTTGATAGCAACGCACATTCTGGGGAAAACCAATGTGATCGCAGACAAGTTAAGCAGGGCGATCCTTCTGCCCTACAAGTGGTCCCTGAACCGCCAGGTGGCAGACAGCATATTCAACAAATGGGGTCAGCCTTGTTGCGACCTGTTTGCCAGCCCTCTCAATGCAAAATGCCATGCATTCTTCTCACTGATACCCCCACTGGGGGGATATCCAAGGGACGCTCTGGCGCACATTTGGCCCTCGGGTATGCTGTATGCTTTCCCTCTGTTTTCCCTTATCTCGAGGGTGATCCAGAAAGCACTATCCCTGGGAAGCAGGTTGATTCTAATCGCTCCATACTGGCCTCGACAAGTATGGTTCCCCTTTCTCCAACAGTTCGCTGTGAAGCCTCCTTGGACTCTGGACCCTCGTCCAGACCTACTCACACATGTCGGGACAGCTCCACTCCTCCCTGGAGACCCTCAGGCTGACCGCCTGGCAACTCCACTTCCGACTGTAGTCGGGTATCATGATTTTTCTCCAAACGTAGTCCATATCCTCTCATCCTCTCACAAACCAGCCACTAGGAAGATTTATTCCAGTAAGTGAAAAAGGTTTTCCATATGGGCACAATCTAAGGATATTGACCCCTACACGGCTCCCATCAACTCTGTGCTGGAATTCTTATCTCAATTATTCTACCAAGGGTCAGCCCCAGCCACCATAAAGGTTCAGCTAGCGGCTATCTCTAATTATCACGTGGCAGATGAACCCAGCTTAATGGCTCACAGGCTGTGTAAAGCCTTCCTGAAAGGCACACTCCTTCTCCCCCCCGGTAGCTCAACCGGTTATGCCTTGGGACCTTAATTTTGTTCTGAAGGCTCTTACTCTTCCACCCTTCGAGCCTGCGGCTTCTTGCGATTTGAAGTTTCTGACATGGAAATCGGCCTTTTTAATAGCCATTACTTCTGCCAAAAGGGTTTCAGAGCTTCAGGCCTTGTCAGCTAAGCCCCCTTATCTCATTTTCCATAAAGATAGGGTCTCCCTCAGGCCGAATCCAACCTTTTTTCCAAAAGTAGTGTCATTGTCTAATATTAATCAGTCCATCGAACTGTGCCCGTATTCTTTCCCAATTTCTCTGACAAGGCAGAGTATCAGTTTCATACGTTGGACGTTCATAGGCAACTACACTTTTATTTACACAGGACTAAGGAATGCAGGAAATCAGATCAGCTCTTCATTTCGTTCTCGGACAATCGCTTAGATTCGGCGGTGTCCAAAGTAACCATTTCTAGATGGATAGCGGGTTGCATCTCCTTTATTTACCAGACAGGAGGTAAGAACATACACTTTCCAGTCAGAGCACATTCTACGAGAGCAATGTCTACGTCTACGGCCTTTCAGGCTAGGCTATCCATGATATATGCGCAGCCGCAACATGGGCTTCTCCCCATACCTTTGTGCCCCATTACAAACTGGATGTGGTATCCAGGGGCAGGTCTTCCTTTGGCTCCACAGTGCTCAGGAGTATCTTCCATTGAGCCACCCAGGATATAGGTGCTAGGGACGCTGTACCACATATGAAGAATAATGGCGAGATAGGACTACATAACATCAATTAGTTATGTACTTACCATAACGCTAGATGAATGTAGTCCATCTTGCCATATATTCTTCATTACCCACCCGCCGTCCCCCTTGCCTGGAGAATTTGGAGGATTTCCTTTATAACCCTGGCTTTAGTCCCTTTAGACAACTTGTTGGACCTTGTCTATCTTGACTGTGGATGTGCGTGTGTGGATTGGACATATTGTTTTTGTTAGCAGCAAACTAGATCTGGGGATGTGGAGCAAGGTATTATGGGATACCATCTTAGCCCAGCCAATCAGAGACTTTCGAGCTAGTGTATAGGCCGAGTTGGAGCTGACCGTCGGCTCCAAACCCACATATGAAGAATATATGGCGAGATGAACTACATACATCTAGTGTTATGGTAAGTACATAACTAATTGTTTACACATCTGCTACCTTGGCTATAAGGGCCTTAAACTGTCAGTTTCATTTGCTCAAATATCAGCAACATGTAATAACATTGCTTAAACAAAAAATGTTAAATTCTGAATGTGCAGAAAACAAGGGAATGCATGATTTATTGCATGCAGCTGAACAAGTTGGAAAGCATACTGTGCAATGTGGTTTTGATTATCTGGAGGCCTCCTGCAGGGCTGCAGTTACTGGTTCTGTAATTAGGAGGCATGCTTGGTTAAAGGAACAAAGTCTTCCTAATCATGTCAAAGTGAAATTATTAGATGCACTTTTACAGCATGATACTTTGTTCGGTGTTAAGGCAAGAAGACATGTTAAAGAAAATGGAGGACAAAGCTAAATCTATGCAAACTGTCAAAGATTTCTTACAAGTACAGCCACCTAGGTTTAGTAGACACTGGCCTTCAAAGAATTGGTCTTTTCCAGTGTCAGACAGACCCCAAAGGGGCAGATCCAGACACTCTAGAGGCAGATCCCAGGCGCAAGGTTCATACAGGTCAAAGCAATTGGGTGCTTCTACCTCCAGAAGTGGAGAAGACAAATCACAACCTTACAGGAAACAGTCCCAATGAACTTCCCCCTGCCTGCACCAAGCACTTATCTCCTGGCAGCACCCTTAGGGGGGGAAAATAGCACTTTTTTCTCAAAATTGGCACATTATAACCCAGGACAAGTGGGTTCTAAACATAGTGTCACAAGGCTACAAGTTTCACTTCCATACCCTGCCAAAGGCAAACAGTTGGCCAGATCTGCCAAAAAATTAATGGGCAGAGGCACAAAAACAAGTCTCATCCCTCATGGACATGGGGGCTATTCAACAAGTACCACAGCAAGAGCAGGGACAAGGATTTTACCCAAGACTGTTCTTGGTACCCAGAAAGGACAAAGCCTGTAGACCAATACTGGACCTATCTATTCTAAACACATTCCTGGATATACCAAAATTCAAAATGTTGACCTTGCAGCAGCTTCTGCCCATGCTGGGCAAAAAGGCTTGGCTCGTGACTTTAGATCTAAAAGAGGCATATCTGCATGTCCCAATCAGGCAATCATGCAGAAGATACCTCCAATTCAAGGCTGGCTCAATGCATTACCAATTCTCTGCACTGCCCTTTGGCTTATCTATTGCGCCCAGGATCTTTACAGAGTGCCTGGCACCAGTAATTGCTTTCTGCAGACAAAGAGGAATACAAATATATCCTTACTTGGACGACTGCGTAATTCAAGCAGAGAACAAGGACATTCTACTACAGCATCTGTCGTTTGTGAAAAGACTTTTAACATGCCTAGGGTACACAGTCAACGAAAAGAAATCAAAACTAGTACCCTCTCAAGAGATAATATTCCTGGGTGCAAGCTTAAATACAACTGCCCAGATGGCTTATCTCACGCCAGGCAAGCAAAGGCAATTGACTACCTATTTCAAAACATTGGCAACAAAGGTCCAGTTATCTGCAAGAAAAATTCTGCAGGCTTTGGGCTTCATGGCATCCTGCATCCTACTAATTCCATATACAAGACTGCATATGAGGAAACTTCAATGGTACCTAAAAAGTGTCTGGACGCAACATTGCCACAGCCTGGAAACGATGATTACTCTCATTCCCTGCCTGCAACTGGAGTTTCGATGGTGAGCGAAGGCTTGTCACCAAAACAAGGGACCGCCATTCACATTACCCCCAGCCAGGCAGCATCTAACAACGGATGCATCAGATTATGCCTGAGGGGGCCCACATGGCAGGAAAATGCATTCAGGGCACATGGTCCACAAACCAAATGCATCTGCATATCAATCAGAAATAGATGCTAGCTGTTAGCCTTCAAGGAACTACTTCATCCGGGACAACTACTGATGAAGACAGACAACACCACGGTCATGTGGTATATAAATAAGCAGTGGTGCATACATTCTTACCCCCTTTGCAGACTTGCCATGGCTTTGTGGGACACAGCATTGACTTACCAAATTCACCTGCAGGCACAATTCCTGCCAGGAAAGGAAAATACTTTGGCAGATGAACTAAGCAGAAACCTCATGGATCCCCACAAGTGCCAGCTGGATCCTCAAGTCTTCAGCATGTTAAGGAAATGGGGATGCCCGGACATAGATCTATTTGCTTCCCCTCACAACTACCAACTACAAAGATTCTGTACAAGGACTTATCACAGACAAGCATGGAAAGTGGACGCCTTATCTTTCAACTGGAAAAAACTATCGGTGTATGCCTTTCCTCCACTGCCTCTCTTCCCCAAGGTACTCCTAAAGGTCAGACAGGAGAAATCAAAAATGATGCTGATTGCCCCAGACTGGCCCCGCCAGTACTGGTATCCGATTTTAAGGAACTTGTCTCAATGCCCAGCCTGGATCTTACCTCAAATACCACATCTACGGTCCCAACAAAACAAACAGATCCTGCACAACCGACTCAGGACTCCAAACCTGGCAGCATGGCGGATAATGTAGCCATACAAAGCACACATCTCAGTAAAGCTGTGATGGATGTCATTTTGGAAGCCAGAAGGCCTAGTACTAGAAAATCTTATGCTGGAAAATGGAAGAGATTTTGTGCTGGGAACCAAGCACAAGGAACTGATACAGCTGTACCAAATATTCCTCAGATTTTGCACTACTTAACTGAGATGCTGGATAAAGGCCTATCTTTTTCATCAATTAAAATTCATGCCTCTGCCATTTCGGCTCATTACAATACAGAGCCACCAATTTTTTCTCATCCTTTATTAAGGCAGTACCTCAGAGGAGCCAAAAATTGAAGGCCTCTAAGGAGATCGCCAATACCTGCATGGGACCTCAATTATGTCTTTGAAAAACTCGCCCTACCTCCATTTGAGCCAGCTACTGCTGATATAAAGTTTTTATCTTGGAAAACAACTCTGCTTCTAGCAATAACTTCTGCAAGACGAGTGTCAGAGCTATAGGCACTCATGGCTGTGGAACCTTTCATCATTTTTTATCCAGACAGGGTCTCTCTGAGGACAAACATAACAATGTTAAGTTGTCAATCTCGCCTTCATTCTTGCTGGATGGGTTCGGAGCCGATCCTCGGCTCCGACTCGGCACTAGCTTTAGCTCGAGAACTCCTTTTACCAGCTCGAGGCAACCCTATATCCCATGATGCAAGGCGGAACTACCTCAGATCTCGTTTGCCGCTTAGCGAAAGAGGTCTCCTTTGCCAGCTGAGGTAAGTTTTTTCTTGTTAAAGAAGAAAAAGTTTAGTTAGGGGTTTAATTTCCCTTCAGTGTTAGGTTAGCCTGTATTTAGTACAGCCCACCCTATTCCCTTCCTTTTAAACTTTTAAAATAGTTTTTCAGTTAAAGTTTTAGTCAGGCCTAGTTCCCCAAGTTATTCCCTTCCTGTGTGTCTGTGTAGGGATTAAGTTGTGTGTTTGTGGGGACTGTTTGTGTATATCCTTTTAGGATGTCTAGGGAAGGCAAGGTCTCAGGCTTCAAGAAGTGTGACCAGTGCTGTCAGAAAATGTCCCTGACAGACGGTCACACTTCTTGTGTGTATTGCCTGGGGCCTTTGCACCTGCAGGACTCCTGTGCGTTGTCATGCCTTTAGCCAGAGAGTCCTGCAGGAAAGGAGGAACAAATTGATCCTCCGAGGTTTGTTAAAACCTGAAGGTTCTCCTCCTAAGCAAGGGGCAGGAAAACCTCTTAAGCCACCGAAGGCTCAGGCTACAGTGTCCAAGCCTCCTCCGGTGGCTCCGGCTCCGTTGGAGCCGATATCGGCTCCGGCTGGAGCCGATACTTCTTCTGCTAGAGTAGTGTGTTCGGTGCCGGCCGGCTCCGATACCCTGACTACTGTTGCCTTGTCGGCTCCGGCTGGAGCCGACACTATCAACATCGGGCATCGGAGCCGAAGATCCTCGGCTCCATCTGGGGTTCAAGGGACTTCGGCTCCGATGGCTCCGGCCCGCAAGAGATCCCGGTCCCCCGATACTAAGTATTCACTCGGCTCCGGGGTCTCCTCTTTTGTCGGAGCGGAGCCATCGGAGCCGATCTTGAGATCTTCCAGGCTGTCTGACCACGATTTGGAGAGGGTGGTAAGCAGGCTGTTGAAATCTCAGGCACTGGCCCAAATGCTCCATAGCCCGTCTCAACAGACTTGGCTATAGCCCGATTATTGAGATTCCTCCTCCGACTCCACACCAGAGTTGGGCCGGAGCTTCTTGGGACAGCGACTGTTTCGATGCGGAGCCGATACATCCTTCGGCTCCGTCATCCTCGGCTCGATCTCCTCCTTGAGACTTTCCTTGGAGGGATCCGGTCGTCGGGTTTCCACTGTCGGCTCGAGGGGCTAGTGGCATCGGACCCTTGTCCGACCCGCTCTCCTCTCGGAGCTTCGCTTGGTAAGCTCGGCGCCATCGGCCTCGAGCCTTCTCTCTCCTTGGAGCCGACCATTCCTGTTTCTTGGGCGGGTGTGTTCAGGTCTCCGGGAGAGGAGCCTTTGAGGTGATGAGGAGTGTCCTGGCCTCTGAGCCTGGTCAACAGTCTATCCCTCTAGCTCCTCCCTCATCAGTGCCTGCAGATGCCTCTTGCCAGCCTCTTGCTCTCAGGCCCAGGGATCCATCGCCCCAGGTTTCCCCACTGGGAATTTCCTCCTCTTCCGAGGTTTCTCCTGACCCTGCAGGGGAACCCCTCGGAAGAGGGCGTAAGAGGAAACACACAGACTCCCTGAGTCTACTACATCTGATACCGACTTAGATGAGTCGGAGGGTTCCCACGGTCCCCTCTGAGGATGTCTCATTTTCAGACATCCTTGAGCTCCTCAAACAGAGGGGAATTGGCCTCCATTGACCCCTCCGAGGATGAGTCGGTATACCTGGAGGCTTTTGGATCCCGACCCTCCACCTCCTGGGTGTCTCCGCCTTTCGACCCACTCATGCAGGTAGTGGCTCGGAAGGCGTGGGCAGCTCCAGATTCTGTGGAACCTGTCCCCAGGAGACCATCCAAGTTCATCACGGCCCCTTCGGACAAACAGTTCCTGTCCAAAGGTGTCTCTGTGGATGCTATGGTGGTGGCGGCGGCCACTAAGAAGGAACTGGCAGATCCTTCAGTACCTGTCCATCCTCCTAATAAGGATTCTAGGACCATGGACAGGTATGGAAAGCGGATGTTTTCTTCAGCGACCTTTGCTATGCGTTCGCTGAATTACCTTTGTCACTTCACCAGGCTTCAACGAGATATTCTCAAGGAACTGGGAGAAGTAGTCCAGGATCCTTCAGCTGCTGGGGCTCAGGAAAGATTGCCTCTCAGCTAGCTATCCTGAATTCGATATCTAACTCCTCCATGCGGCTCATATCTTATGCAGCCGATGGAGCGAGCAGGGCCGCAGGCACAGGTGTTGCTCTTAGGCGCCAAGCCTGGATGCGGCTGTGTAATTTTGCAGACCCCTTTAAGGCGTCCTTCACCAACACCCCTTTGACGGTTCGGCTTTGTTCGGACCTCAGGTGAAGGATACTTTGACCAGATGTGAACAGGACGGTAAAACTCTTTCTGCCGTTGGAGTCCAGTTTTCCACTCCTTCTAGACCATATCCCAAGGGTCAGAAGGGGGGGAAGATGTGGTTCCGTAAAGCCCAAGGAGCTACACTGGACACACGTGGTCAGTTTACCCCCAGAGGCAGAGGGGTAACAATAATAGCCGCCCTAGAGGCAGGGGGGTCCTCAGAACCAGGGCAACAGGGAGCCTCTTCCTGAGAAGCCCTTTCAGCATCCCTGAGGTGTTGCCCGACTGTCCACCCTTGGAGGCAGTCGGGGAAGAATTTCGCTGTACCCAGTAGCCTGGCAATCCCTATCACAAGAGAAGTGGGTACAGTCGATTATATCCGAGGGTTACAAAATCCCCTTGAAGGTTTCCGTACCTCTACAATCCCTTCCAGACATCTCACCTGGTCAAAGGGATTTGGCAAAACAGGAAGTTTCAAAACTCCTGGGAAAAAGAGCCATCCAAACAGTGCCGGCAGACCAAGTAGGATGCGGCTTCTACTCAAGATTCTTTTGGTCCCCAAAGGACGGGAGATTGGAGACCAATACTAGACCTAAGCAGACTAAACAAGTCTGTCAGAAAGGCAAGATTCGGATGGTCACGCTGCAATCCATTCTGCCCTTTCTGGGCAAGGACAACTGGATGTGCTCGATAGACCTTCAGGATGCGTACTATCATATAAAGATTCACAGACGCTCCAGAAGGTTTCTCCGCTTGCTGGGAGCCAGTCATTACCAATTCAGAGCACTGCCCTTTGGCCTCACTTCAGCCCCCAGAGTGTTCACCAAATGCATGGCAGTGGTCACAGCTCACCTGAGACTTCGAGGATTCCAAGTGTTTCCTTATTTGGACGACTGGCTCCTCTCCGCCACCTCCAAGGATCAGCTTCTTCGGTCCAGAGACTACACCTTACAGCTTTGCAAGAGTCTAGGAATTTCGTGAATTTCGAAAAATCCTCTGTGCTGCCTTGCCAATCTATCACCTTTATAGGCGCAGAGTTAGATACCGTCAAAAGGTTAGCCAGGCTAACAAATCAAAGGATTCTGGACATCCAGAAATTTGTTCAGCTTCTGTTACAAAGCAACAAGGTCAAAGCCAGGTTTGTCTTGAAAGTTCTAGGCCTAATGGCTGCAGCCATTGTTCTTCTTCCACTGGCTCGCTTCCACATGCGTCTCCTGCAGTGGATGTTGTTCACGCAGTGGTCGTACCACGATCTGCCCATGAGACATGAGATCTTAGTGACACAGTCTTGCAGGGCTCATCTACGATGGTGGATATCTTCCCCTCTTCTTCATCAGGGCCGACCCTTTGTTCCCCTCCTCCAGTTGCCACAGTCACCACGGATGCCTCTCTGATCGGGTGGGGGCATTATCAGGGCAGGATGGTCCACGGACGTGGCAACCCATAGAATACCACCTGCACATAAATGTCCTGGAGATGAGAGCAGTGCTTTTAACGTTGCAAGCCCTCGACGACTTTCTTCCCACAGGGACTATTGCAGTACAGACGGACAACATGTCCGTGGTCTGGTACATCAACAAACAGGGCGGAACCAGGTCCTATCCCTTATGTCGAGAAGCTCTCAGACTTTGGCAATGGGCGATCTCTTCTCAGCGGTTTCTGATAGCAACGCACATCCCGGCAGGTCCAACCTATTGGCGGACAGGCTAAGCAGATCTATTCTGATGCCTCACGAGTGGTCTCTCAATCAGTCTGTAGTGGATCAGATTTTTCTGAAGTGGGGCACCCTTGTTGCGATCTTTTCGCTACCCTCAAAACAGCAAGTGCCCAGATTACTTCACACTATTTCCTCTTCCAGGCCAACCCTTGAGAGACTCTCTAACCCAGGATTGGCCTCGGGGACTTCTTTATGCTTTTCCTCCCTTTCCATTGATTCCACAAGTCATTCAGAAAGCCACCGTTTTGAGAGCCAAATTGATCCTCATTGCTCCATATTGGCCTCGACAAATTTGGTTTCCGTCTCTACATCATCACCTTCTGGTGCAGCCCTGGCATCTGGACCCAGTTCCAGATCTTTTGATCCACCAGTCGGGTCATCAGCACCGGGCCATTCATTCTCTCAACCTCACTGCTTGGTTGCTCCACTTCCTTCCCTAGCCAGGCTACCAATGATTTCTGACTCAGAGACATTTTAGTGTCTTCTTTAAAGTCGTCCACTAGAACTGTTTATGCTAGCAAGTGGCGATGTTTTTCTATTTGGGCAAACGCCAGAAATATTGATCCTTTCACCGCTCCTATACATTCTGTTTTGGATTTCCTGGCGGAGGTTTTTCATTCGGGATCGTCATCATCTACAGTCAAAGTACAACTGGCTGCTATTTCCAAATTTCATGTTGGCTTGCAGGACAATAACATCATGTCTCATAGGTTATGCAAAGCCTTTTTGAGAGGAGTTTTTCTCCTAAAACCGCCTGCGAAACATCCTCCTCCGCAATGGGATCTGAACTTAATGTTGGCATCCCTAATTCTACCTCCTTTCGAACCGTATGCTACGTGTTCTTTAAAGTTGTTGACATGGAAAACTATATTTTTGCTGGCTGTTACTTCTGCAAGAAGAGTTTCTGAGATTCAGGCCCTCTGTATTCGTTCACCTTATCTGGTGTTTCATAAGGATAGGGTTTCGCTCAGAACTAACCCTTCCTTTCTTCCCAAGGTTGTATCTCAAACCAATATTAACCAATCTATTGATCTACCAGTTTTCTTTCCTAACTATTCTGACAGAGCTGAACAGAAGCTGCATTTTTTGGATGTTCATCGTCAGCTCAGGTACTACTTACATAGGACTAAACAAGTTAGAAAATCAGACCAATTGTTTGTCTCCTATGCAGAAAACAGATTGGGTCTTCCAGTATCTAAAGTGACCTTATCTAGATGGTTGACTTCCACCATTTCCTATGTGTACTCTCTAAGGGGCAAACATCTATCTTCTAAGCCAAAAGCACATTCGACCAGGAGTCTATCCACTTCTGTAGCCTTTCAGGAGAGACTTCCCATTGACACTATTTGTGCAGCAGCTACTTGGGCCACGCCTCATACCTTTGTGTCTCATTACAAGTTGGATTTGGCCTCCAGAGATAGGGCCAGTTTTGGTTCCACTGTTCTCAAGAGTCTGTTCCATTGAGCCACCCGGGATACAGGTGCTAGGGACGCGGTCCCATCCAGCAAGAATGAAGGCGAGATTGACAACTTAACATTTAGAAGTTATGTACCTACCATAACGTTCCATGTTAGTTGTCTTCTCTCGCCTTCTTTCTTGCGTCCCTCCCTCCTTCCCCCTGGCCTGGACAGATCTTGGAGAGTTCCTATTAGATTGCTTCCTCTGGAGCATTGTTATGAGGACTTCTTTTAGGAACCATGGTTCCTAATTATATTAGGATAAGTCTTTAGCAGGGTTAGTTAGCTGCCAAACGAGATCTGAGGTAGTTCCGCCTTGCATCATGGGATATAGGGTTGCCTCGAGCTGGTAAAAGGAGTTCTCGAGCTAAAGCTAGTGCCGAGTCTGAGCCGAGGATCGGCTCCGAACCCATCCAGCAAGAAAGAAGGCGAGAGAAGACAACTAACATGGAACGTTATGGTAGGTACATAACTTCTAATTTATGCCTAAGGTGGTGTCCAGTGTGGCCCTTAACCAAACTATTCATTTGCCAACTTTTTATCCAAATCCACAGAACAAGGGGGAGAGAATTCTGCATTCCTTGGATGTACACAGACAACTTAGATTCTATTTGGATAAAACTAAAGTTTTCAGGAAAACAGAGCAATTACTAGTGGCATATGCTGCAAGATCACAAGGAAAGGTGATCTCCAAGCAGACTATTTCAAAGTGGATAGGCCACTGCATTCGTTTCTGCTATTCACAACATGGCAAGCCAGTGCCTAAGGGCATTAGGCCACATTCAACCAGAGCTACAGCCACTTCAGCAGCCTTTCTCAGGGGAGTACCAACTAAAGACATTTTAGAGGCTTCTACTTGGAGTTCAGTGCACACCTTTACAAAGCATTATCTTCTGCCACTTTACCCTAAATCCAGGGCAGGTTTTGCCACTGTAGTTCTGCAGGGCCTCATAGCCGCTCCTAATGCTGTTTAGCTCCAGTCTCCCAACCATAGCTTTGGGACTCTACCCAAATTTAATGACTGCACCAGTGAAACACGAAGAACATAGTACAGTTGTATGCACTTAACCATAAATGTAGATGTTTGAGTGTGTTCACTGTTGCAGTCCAGGTTACCCCCCCCCCCCCACCACCATCCCCCTTATTTCTGCTGGAACTTATCTTTCCTTCTCTGATCTATACAAACTGTGTGGTGTATTTGCTTGTAGATGAAGGTAAGGTTTATATTGGTGCATGTATGTGTTATATACATACATACATACATATATATATATATATATATATATATATGTGTGTGTGTAAATTTTGGCTACCCTTTAGGGGGCACCTGACATCTGAGGCAAGAAAAACTGAAGAAAATGGAGTCTGCTGCATCTTTTATACCCCTGACGACCTGACGTCAGGGAAGAGGCGACAGCAACCGACGCAGGACCCAAGACTTTGGAATTCAGGCTGGCTGAGGGCAACCTGCCAGCAGGATTACCCAAATGTAATGACTGGAACAATGAATACACTCTAACATCTACATTTGTGGTAAGTGTACACAACTGTTCTTTCCCCTTCCTCCAGCCTCATCTGGTATATACCCACTGTGGATTCTGGACCCTCTTCCAGACTGGATTTCTCACCCCCAAGGGTTGTGCCACCCGAATCTGTCAAGTCTCAAGCTGACAGCTTGGTTTCTCCACTTCTTTTAATTGCCAGGCAGGCTTATCTCACCTCACCTGTTCGCGATGTTATCCTGGCCTCTCATATTATCCTGGCCTCTCATAAACCATCCACCAGAAGACTGTGTCAAGACAAATGGAAAAGGTTCTCTCTCTGGTCACAGGATAACATGCTAGATCCATATTTGGCACCGGTCACAGCATTTTACAATATTTGTCTAAGTTTTTTCAGGAGGGTGCCGCAGCCTCTACCATACGATTTCGAATTACCATAATGGATGGACGTTATGCCTCTCATCTCACTACGTTTATGTAAAACCTTTCTCAAAGGAGTTTCACACATCAAGCCCCCAGTCAGACAGCCTATAGAGCCATGGAACCTCATGTTAGTTCTGCAGTCTTTGACTCAAACCCCCCACTTCGAACCCGCAGTGAAGTGTGACCTGAAATTCTTGTCTTAGAAATCCTTGTTCTTAGTAGCCATTACGTCAGCCAGGCGGGTTTCGGAGCTACAGGCACTGTGCATCAAAAGACCATATTTGGTCTTTCACAAGGACAGAGTATCACTTTGGACAAATCCATCTTTCCTCCCCAAGGTTGTTTCTGACTTCTCCATCAATCAGTCCATTGATTTTCCAGTGTTCTTTCTGAATTTTTCTAATAAAGGAGAGTACTGTCTACATTCCTTGGATGTACACAGGCAACTGAGATTCTATTTAGACAGAAACAAAATTTTGTGCAAGTCTGACCAGCTTTTCATTTCCTTTTCTAGACCTAGAATGGGAAATTCTGTATCCAAGGTTATGTTATCGAAATGGCTAAGGGACTGTATATGCTTCTTGTACTCTTCCTATGCCACTGGTTAAAGCCCATTCCACTAGATCTATGGCAACATCTGTAGCTTTCCACTCCAGGGCTTCTATGGATGACATTTGGGCAGCAACCACTTGGGCTAAATCCCTCACTTTCATCAGTCATTATAAATTGGACATGCTCTCCATAGGGAGAGCTGCCTTCGGCTCAGTGGTACTCAGGAACGTTCTTTCATAAGGGCCGCCCATGTGTCTCAAGGTAATCCGGGATTCTGTAAAACAAAGTGAGCGAGCAAACACAGACCGTCAAATAAAAGACCACACTTATTTATTTAGCGCTTTCGGAAAGGCTAGTACCTTTACTTCAGACATATTGGAAACCAATTTAAACAGTCCTTATATAACAATTATACAACACAAGTCAAATTAATTAACTTAAAACAAACAAGCACCATGGCTTTAAAGAGAGACTGCCATTATAAACCTCTTTTTGTATGGAATACACAGAAAATACCACTAGACTGAGCCGAGCTAAAAATGCTGCGCTCGTACTAATCACACATTAAAAAATAGCACTATATGTCAATTACAATAATAATGCACAGTTTATGCTCATCAAGTAAAAATAGTATTATATGTCAACTTGGAATGTGAGCATTCGTTTTGTTGGGTAAACTTGGGATTCTGTCCCATCAGTGATGAATGGAAAGAAGATTAACATCATCAGATATAGAAGTTACGTCTTACCATAACATTCCATCTGTGTTGTTTATCTTTCATTCATCACTTCCCACCCTCCTTCCCCCTCTAATGGCTCCTGGGGTATAATTTGGGTGAAAGTGGTGTTTTAGGGAATTTGCGCAGAAAGGGCCTCTGGTTTCTGGTCTATCATGGGCATACTCGATCTGACATAACAGGAAGGAGGGCATTGTGGGTAGAAGCTTAGCTCGAGAGTTCTTGGTTGGTGCGAGCTTGGTAACAGGCCGACTTCGTTCCGTGGGCTCGGAACCCAACCCATCAGCAATGAATGAAAGAAGAGGAGCAACACAGATGGAACATTATGGTAAGACATAACTTCTTTTTTTTATTAGCTATTACTTCCACAAGAAGAGTATTGGAAGTTCAGTCCTTGTCCCGCAAGCTCTTGTATAATATTTCACAAGAACAGGGTTTCCCTCAGGACTAATCCTTCCTCCTTGCCAAAGGTAGTTTCAGAATCTAATATCCGTAAAACCTTGCACCTATCAGACTTTTTCCTTAATTTCATCAGAAAGGGAGAGTATTGTCTAGACTTATTAGACGTTCACAGGCAGTTGCGTTTTTACCTTCAGAGAACAAAAGATATCAGAAAATCTGACCAACTGTGTGTTGCCTTTTCCTCACTTTCTTTAGGTAATCCAGTTTCCAAGGTTGCCTTAGTTAACTGGCTCAGAGATTGTATCACCTTTTATCATTCAAAGGGACTTCAACTACCACATCCTGTGAAAGCCCATTCAACTAGAGCTGTAGCAGCTTCTGTGATTTTTCATGCCAGATTTTCTTTAATGACATTTGTGTAGCAGCCACATGGTCATCTCCTCATACTTTTATCACTCATTACAAACTGGACCAGGGCTTTAAGGGACGTGCATCATTATCAGGACTATTTTGAGACCTCCCAAGATTCAGGTAGATAGGGACTCTGTCCCACAGTCAAGGATTATGTGAAGTTTGACATCAGATAAGGAAGTCTTACCATAATGTTCCATCTGTTGTGCTGATATTCACTAATCCTTGACCCCCCCCCCCATATCCCTCGGCCTGAGACTTTTAGTAGATCAAGTCCCCCCCCGCCCCCCGAGACTGGCTTCATAATAGAGACAGAGATCTGGTTTCTTTTCTTTATTGCTATTTACGATTTGGGTAGAGCTTAGCTCAAGAGTTTGGAAGGCGCAAGCTGAAGTAAATGGACGAGTGTGTTCCGAGGCTTGGAACCGAGCCCACAATCAAGGATTAGTGAAGACTGACAACACAGATTAAATGTTTTGGTAAGAAGTAACTTCTTTCTTCTCACAGACCCAGGTAAGATGCAGTGACTTTGTGGTCCTGCCTAAGCTGAAGCCACTTGATATGCCTTCAGTCTTATAAATAATAGATGATGTGTTCATTAACGCATCCATGGTGCCATATTCTGCCTACTCCCACCCCTAGGAAGTATCATTGTTTGTTTCTGCAGTGTCTGGAATTCCTCTAATTTTTCCCTTTACCTATTGCAAATGTGAGATCTCTGGATTCCATGAAGGGATACTTTACATATCCATCTGTAATCCTCATTCCCATTGATAGGGAGAGTACGGTGCTTGACTGCTCTAGGAGGAAGAGTTAACATCTCTGTTATCCTGGTTTTCAGGGTCTTTCACTGCCAGGCATATGTGCTGAAGTTTGAGTCATAAGTAGCTTAGCTCAGGTATAAAGTAGAGGGGATTAAGGGTCCACTATGCAACCTCATCTGTGTCTTAAAAAAAGCTGACACTGACACCTTTTGAACTAGCTGCTTTCTCACCTCTCTGATACCTTTCATGAAAGATCACCTTTTTTTGTGGCTGTTTTCTCTCCCAAAATTTCAGAATTGTGGGCTGTTATGGGCCCTGATCCGTTTTTGATTTTCCACAGGGACAGAGTTGCACTAAGAACCAGGCCAACATTCATGCTTAAAGTGGAGACCGAACTGTTGCGAAATTGGGCCATTCACCTACCTGTCTTTCCAAATCCACAGAAAAAGGTAGAAATTATATTGTGTTCTTTGGATTGTGTAATCACCTGAGATTTTACTTTGATAGGACAAAACTGATGAAGTCAGCCCAGCTGTTTGTTTTGCTTTGCTTGCAAAGGGCAAGGAGGGAAAGGATAGATGGACAATATCTTAATGACTGTCCCATTGTATTTCTTTGTGGTGTCCTTTTATGGTATTAAGGACCATTCACCTAGCGCCACTGCAGCTACAACATCCTTTCCCAGGGGTGCTAACACTTGAGCCTTTTTGGAAGGAGCCACCCGATCATCTCTCTCTCTCTAAAAAGTGTAACTTGGGTTGCAGTTGTGTTTTGCAAGAGTTTTCCATAAAATAGGATGCGTTATTCCTATGGAAGAAGTTAACATTTTTGATCTGCAGAGGGAATTGATTTAAAGGGGTTATGCATCTTTCTTTTCCATTAAAGAAGCCCTCCCATTCTTGAAATTGAATTTTATGATTGCTAAATTTGCTTGACCTCTATTAGAGCCTGAGGGTTCAGTGGTTCTGAAATTCTTTCATTGGAAGATGCTTTTCTTGATCGCCTTCACCTCTGTCCACGGGTTGTCAGAGGTACATGTTTAGTTTTTCACAATGATTGGGTGTCCCCTTAGGACTAAGCTAAATATCCCCCTGAAAGTGTTGGTGTGTAGGTTTAGAAATGTGCATAAATCAGTCAACCCATTTCCTTTTTTCCCTTGTCAGAGACATAATCTAAGGGAGACAGCCCATCACACAAAAGGTATTCAATAGCCAGCTCATATTCTGCTTGCAAAAGGTATACAAGTTAAGAAAGATGGAGTACATGTTCACTTTCTTTGCTGCAGGGAGGGAGAGGCTGGCAGTGGTTAAACCCATTCCAGATAGGTTGGCAACTGCAGTGTATTAAGCCATTAACGGATTAACTGTATTTGGAAAATGTGCTCTAGAGGCAATTCCTCCAGGGATATGTCTGCATCCAGTGCTCACTTCAAGAATGCCTGCACTAGAGCTTGTCTTTTTGGAGTTGAAGGGTGCACTGCAGATCTGATATTCCAAGTACAAAAAGCATCTTTGGCAGTGGAGGAGCCAGACAGGAGATGTAGAAGTGAGCAGCACACACAGATCCCTCAACCCAGAAAGGGAAGAATATCTGACCTGCTGCTTTGTTAGAACTCAATGAGGACAGGAGAAAAGCATACAGTGCTTGGACTGCAGACTTGTGCTTGTTTGCTGCCAACCTTTCATGAGACATCTCTTTTGAGAGAGAGCGGGTGCATGGATGAGTGTGTTTATATCAGTCTATATAAGAGGGCAGTGGTAGACTACTTGCTTGAGGAAGTGCAGACATCAGCCATCAAGGAGAAGAGCATCATCTGTCATTCCAGTAAGAGGAATGAGTGGGCCAGTTGATTAGATGGGAGATTGTTTTCTTTCTTCCTTGCTTCCTGATGAGCAATTTTTGGTGCATGGCCACTTTGCTGCGTCTCACCTTCAGAAAGCGTTATTGTTTGGGCTGCGAGTGCAAGAGCGTACATTCTTTGACTCTACAAAGAACTTGATCTGTATTTTTGCCCATTGGCTGTTCTTCCATTTTGACTTCTTAGGTTGTTTTATAGTGGTGTTTGGGATTCTTCAGCCACCTAAGAGTATTTTCATTGTCCCATATAACAAGTCATAGACTTAAGTCGTTTGATCTGTAAAGGAGTTTGTGTTTGGAGAGCGCCCCCCCCCCATTCAGCACTTTTAAGTTTTGATGTGGTGATGTCCTATCTCACCTTCATTCTTCACTGTTTGGGTTCGGAACCGATCCTCTGTTCCGATTCAGTATTGTACAAAAGCTGGAGGTCTTCCACTAACTCATGGCTGTAACCCTATCTGATCATGCCCTAGGAAAGCTCCCCAGATCTCGTTTGCCGCTAAACAAGATCAGGTGCTTCGTACTAGTTGTGGCCAAATGAAATAATTTTTGTTGTACTTTTTGGATAATTGGTCTTTAATTATTTCCTTTGTATTTAGCTACCGTTTTAGTCTCCTTTCTACTCTGTGCTTTTGGCCGTCGTTTTTTTTCCTCAGGGTCTTTTCTATCACCCTATCCCGGCTTAAATTTTACTCTTAGCCCATTTTAGATAAAGGGCTTCTTTTGCTTTAACTTTTAGGTTTGTTTAAGTTAGAGAGCCTGTTTAACTTAAAAAAAAAAAAAAAAAAAAGTTGCAGTAAATTGTAGTTATTAGCGTCTTGTAGTTAAGCCTGTTCTAGTTAGAGGGTTTCCTTTCGTTAGCTTTTAGGCTCGTTTAAGTTAGAGAGCCATTTGACCTTAACCTGTCTTCCATCCCTCTGTAAGTTAACAGGCAAGCTTGTTTGAATTAGAGGGCTGTCTTGCCCATTTAATTTAGAGGGTATTTTTTTTCTCTGGTTTAAAAAAAATTCTGTTTTTGTTGCTTTTTCCTGTCATGTCTACTAATAAAAGCATAATACTGCACTGAAACACAAAACGCTGACTGCCACAGATATCCAGAATGATGCTTCCAGTGCAAGATGTAACAAACTTTTATTGAATGAACGACAATGGAAAAAGTTGAGCGCTTTCACCCATTATTTATGGGCTTCATCAGAACAACTAACTTAGAATGTACTATCATTTAAATAGACAATTTGACACCAAATGCCATTTTTTAAAGAAAAAACTACTTAAAGGAGCCTTCTTTCAAAATTACACTTTTGTCAGTAGCACGCTATATAGCATGTCAAAGAATCAATAACTGTAGTGGAGCAAACACGACTGATATAAAACTGATTCAAATTATATTGCTTTCATATCACAATATAATATACTTGTGACAACATATAAAACATTAAAACGTTTGTTAAAAATATGACAGTACTTTAAAAGCAGTCTTAATCACACTGCTAAACATATATATTTCAATATTGATAATATATTGAAAATATGCAATGTGTGTGACAAAATATAAGAAATATATGAAAAATTATATAAAAATTATACAAAAAAATGCTAAAAAGTTACTAAAATACTAGCAGCTAAGACTATAAAATAATCCTATTAGGAACTAGATCCACCTAAAAACTATGGTCCCTTACACATTAAATCCTTCTTTTCAGGATAGGTTTTGTGGGTATATATGATCATTAAGACCTGGTGACGTTGGAGCATCTGTGTACATTTGCCACCAAACTTCCTTATACCCAAGTGTGGCCTTGATGCCCCCCCGGATCAAATTTGACATTTTCTAAAATTGCAAACTTAAACTTATCTGTGTTTCCACACTTTTCAATGTGCCTATATAGAGCATTGTTCACATCTTTCTTTCTAATACTATAGATGTGATCATAAATATGTTTTTTTAAAAATCTTTCCATTTTTCCCTATATAGTATCCTGTGCATACTGTACACTTGGCCATGTAAACCATGTGCTTAGAATTGCAGTTGCCTTGCCTAAATCTAATGTGTGTTTTATTGATGTTGTCTAATGTTATTACTTGGTCCTTCATGATATATACACATTGATTACATCTTCCACATTTCTTTGTGTGTGTTACAACATCCTGGGGCCTGCCCTCAATTTTGTGTTCTAAATACATCTTCAAATTGTTACCCATTTTATACACAAACATTGGTCTGCTTCCTACTTTATCTGTAATATCTTGATCAATGAGCAGTACATTCCAATTCTTAGTTAAAATACTCTTAATTTTGTTGACAATGAAGTCCATACTCCAAAATACAGGCCCGTTGATAGGTCTCTCTCTTATTGGGTCCAGATCTATATAAGCTTTCAGCTCTGTTCTCCCTTTGTTTAATACCCAATAGGGGTTTATATTTTTACCCCATTTTTCAATAATATAAGCTCTAACATCTGTCATTATCTTAACACTATATCCTCTCTCCTGGAAAAGGCTAGTTATGAAATTCAATTCTTTCACCATATCAGTATAGTCTGAGGTCATGAGGGCTGCTCTGATACATTGATCCAAGTAAATGTTATATAATAATTTTCTAGGATGGTTGCACATGTATTCCAAGTACCCATTTGAGAAGGTGTTTTTTCTTTGAATACAGGATTGAAAACCCTCATTTCTTTTGAAAATATAAGTGTCCAAGTATGCTATTCCTTCCCTATTACTAGAAATATGTAAATCTCAAAAACTCACTACTTGATTCAAATAATGTAAGAAAGTGTCTAAACAATCTGAACTACCATCCCAAAGAATGTATATATTGTCTAAAAATCTGGAATAATAATTCACATGCTGAAAATATTCACTGGTAAATACTTTGGATTCTTCCCAATCAAGCATAACCAGGTTGGCAAAGATGGGGGCACAGGCTGCCCCCATCACTACCCCCTGGTTTGACGATAATATTCGCCCTCATAATAAATGTAGTTGTGCTCAAGTACCAGGGACATGCAGTCTGAAATCAAACGTCTTTTCCCAATCGAGATTTGCATATTTTCTAATACTGTTGCAAAATGATTCCATACCTTCTTGCTTGGGAATGCATGAAAAAAAGGTCAATAACCTCTATCGTAACAAACACAAGGTGGTCTTTCCACAAATGCATTGGAAAATTTGCTAAAAATTCACATGAATCTTTTACCATATGCGGGATTTTACCATACAGGTGTTTAAGCCAAGTAACAATAACACCTAAGTGGAATGTTTTAGAGTGGCTACCAGAAATGATCGGATGAAAAGGGGGGTCACTGATGTCTTTATGTACCTTGGGAATTCCCATCAAGGTGGCTAATCGGTGGTAATCAACTTTGAGATAGTTGTATAAATCCACTGTAATTCTGTTGTCAATCAAAAATTCTTCAAAATATGAGTCTATATGCTTGTAGGTTATGTTGATTTCATTAATTGATACTATCTCATAATTGCCTGATTGCAGTAATATCTCAGACATCTTGGTGGTGTATTCAAGAGTGTCATAAATGACCACACCTCCCCCTTTATCTGGCTTCATAACTCGTATAGTAGTGTCTTCTCCAAGTTCTTTTAAAATGTTTACTTCATCAATATTTAAATTACTGTTATGAGTTCTAAGTGTATTTTGAAGCTTGTAAACTTCTTTGGTGATCAACTTTTCGTATATGGCAACACTAGTATGCATGGAAGGGATAAAAGTACTTTTCTTCTTAAGCATGTTTCTACCACTACATATGTGTTCATTAACACAACTCCCTCTGTCCTTAAAAAAGATGGCTAGATTGATTTTCCTCAAAAACATTTTAATTTCACTTAAACAGTCAACTAGATGAAAGTGTGTAGTAGGAATATACTTCATCTTTTGAGATAGTAGGTCAAAATGTACAGTATCTAAAGTTAGGGTGGTGTAATTATAGATTTTAAAATTTTTGTAGCTATGTATAACACCATCCACTGTAATGTTATTAACCGTAATATTGTTAACTGTACTTGTATCCTCACTACCTGTTCCTACAAATGGTACAAATACTAGTGGTAGGGTCAATGATAGTTGTTAACTGTCCCCCTTCCTCCAGTGCTGGTCTTTGTACCGACTATGTATCGGGGGAGGGTTCGGATGTTGGTCTTGTTTCCATCCTCTCTGAAAATTTTGTTTGTCTCCCACATATTTGTTAAAAGCCCCATTAGGTTCATTACCGTTATTCCAATCCTTGTATCCCCTTTTATACAAGGATCTATTATTTGTTCTACTGTCCTTGTGTTTGTTTAAATTCCATACATAAGCTGTACCTCGCTTGAACTGCTCTACATCTCTATTCATTTTTCTTACTTTTTTGTCATGGATTTTCTGTATCTTCTTTTCAGCATAATTGAATTTACTATGTAATGTCTCCCACTTCGAAAATAATAAATCGTTAACAATCAAACTATTAAGTTCCACTTCATAATTTTACACATTTTCTCATCATTATATTTGATCAAAAGCTTCATAAAATTAAAACCAAATTGGTCAAACAAGAAGTTGAACCCCTTGTTGTCTTTCGTAATATCAATCCCCATAGGCACTATATTCAGTGTTAAACATTTGTTAAGATGAGCATTGTCTAACTTAAGACCAGCTATAGTCTGTAACTTTTTACCGAGGGAGAAAATATCTTTAAGTGTATCCTCTGAATGAAGTACAGAACAACTGTGCTCAGTTTTCTCCTTGATAAGTGTCAAAACTACATTCCATTTGAAAAAACTTGTTCAAACACTTGTCTGTGTTCCTTCTATCACAAGAGACCGTCTAAATGTTATTGTTTCTTTCAAAACTAGATTTAACAGTACCTTTATCCTTTATCTCTTGATTGTCACTGTTCCCCATAACATGGGAATAAGTTTTCTTGGGTACTGTTCTCTTAGGTTTAGTCCCCACGTGTCTTGCTTCCTTCTCATACTCATAAAATGAGAAATCGAACGTGAAGTCCGATAAATTCAGTCTACTGCTGGTATGTGGCTCAGAATGAGCTTGTGTATTCGATAAATCAATAGCGTTCCCAACTCTTAGACGTGCACCTTGTCCATTCGGAATATAAGAAGATGCAAAAGTCGCATCCCCTTGGACCTTGTCTTTAGATTGGTTAAGTACTCCCATACATTCACCGCCAGTGGTGTTGTTCAACTTGGCACTAGCTTCTCCTTTGTTAACATCACTAACCAACAGGGTATTAACACCCGCAGTAGCAGGAATCTCACCCTGCTGATGAACAGCTGCTCTGTTCCCCGTGTTAGCAAAAAGTTCGATTAATCTATGAACTTCACCTTTTAACATTGCATCTTCCTCACAAAGTCTGGAAACATAATCAGTAGCTGGAGGTGAAGGTGCAGAAGATGCAACATCTCTGGTATCCATGTCAAACCAAACAGACAACTGAATTAAGGAAGCGTTTGTCAACGAAAATATAATACTGCACTGAAACACAAAATGCTGACTGCCACAGATATCCAGAATCATCATCTTTCGGCTTTTCCCGGTTAGGGGTCGCCACAGCGGATCACCTTGTCCGCACATTGATTGGCAGTGGAGTTTTACAGTGTCTATTTGCCAGCCCGGCGCCCAACCTTCCACAGAAGGCACACTCACACGCACACCTAGGGCCAATTTAGATTGCCCAATCCACCTACAGCATGTCTTTGGGATGTGGGAGGAAACCGGAGCACCCGGAGGAAACCCACGCGACCACAGGGAGGACATGCAGACTCCGCACAGAAGGCACCCCAGCCGAGGATCGAACCGGAGAACCTCTTGCTGTGAGGCGGCAATGCTAACCACTGCACCACCGTGGCCGCCCCCCACAGATATCCAGAATGATGCTTCCAATACAAGATGTAACTAACTTTTATTGAATGAACGGTAATGGAAAAAGTTGAGTGCTTTCACCCATTATTGATGGGCTTCATCAGAACAACTAACTTCCAACGTACTATCTTTTAAATAGACAATTTGGCGCCAAATGCCATTTTTTTAAAAAAAACTACTTAAAGGAGCCTTCTTTCAAAATTACACTTTTGTCAGTAGCATGTTATACAGCATGTCAAAGAATCAATAGCTGTAGTGGAGCAAACACTACTGTTTGATATAAAACTGATTCAAATTATATTGCTTTCATATTAGCACAATATAATATACTTGTGACAATGTGTAAAACATATTAAAAATATGACAATACTTTAAAAACAGTCTATACCCCTATTGGGTATTAAACAAAAGGAGAACAGAGCTGAAAGCTTGTATAGATCTGGACCCCTTAAGGAGGAGACCTATCAACGGGCCTGTATTTTGGAGTATGGACCTCATGACAACAAAATTAAGAGTATTTTCAGTAAGAATTGGAATGTACTGCTCGTTGATCAAGATATTACAGATATAGTAGGAAGTAGTCCAATGTTTGTGTATAAAATGGGTAACAATTTGAAGATGTATTTGGAACACAAAATTGAGGGCAGGCCATAGGATGTTGTAACTCACATAAAGAAATGTGGAAGATGTAATCAATGTGTATATATCATGGAGGACCAAGTAATAACATTAGATAACATCAATAAAACACGCATTAGATTTAGGCAGGGTAACTGCAATTCTAAGTACGTGGTTTACATAGCCAAGTGGGTTGGGAAGGTGGCCTAATGGTTAAGGTGCTTGCCTTACAAGCACAAGTTGCAGGGTTTGAGTCTCAAAAGGGATAATTGGATATGCTTAAAAATGGCTCGCAAGGGCAGTTAGCTTAGTATGAACCTATAATCCCCTGTAAGTGTACAGTATGCACAGGATACTATATAGGGAAAACGGAAATGTTTTTTATAAAATGTATTTATGATCACATCTATAGTATTAGTAAGAAAGAAGTTAACAATGCCCTATATCGGCACATTGAAAAGTGTGGAAACATAAGTTTAAGTTTGCAATCCTAGAAAATGTCAAATTTGATCCTGGGGGGGACATCAAGGCCACACTTGGGTATAAGGAAGTTTGGTGGCAACTGTACACAGATGCTTCAACGTCACCACGTCTCAATGATTATATATACCCACCAAACCTATCCTGAAAAGAAGGATTTAATGTGTAAGGGACCATAGTTTTTAGGTGGATCTAGTCCCTAATAGGATTATTTTATAGTCTTAGCTGCTGGTATTTTAGTAACTTTTTAGCATTTTTTATATAATTTATTTATTTCCTATATATATTTTATCATACACACTTTGCATATTTTCAAAATATTATATATTATCAGTATTGAAATATATATATGTTTAGCAGTGTGACTAAGTCTAAGTATTGTCATATTTTTAACATTTTTAATATTTTATACACTGTCACAAGTATATTATATTGTGCTAATATGAAAGCAGTATAATTTGAATCAGTTTTATATCAAACGGTGTTTGCTCCACTACAGTTACTGATTCTTTGACATGCTATATAATGTGCTACTGACAAAAGTGTAATTTTGAAAGAAGGCTCCTTTAACTAGTTTTTTTTAAAAAAATGGCATTTGGCTCCAAATTGTCTATTTAAATGATAGTACGTTGTAAGTTAGTTCTGACGAAGCCCATAAATAATGGGTGAAAGTGCTCAACTTTTTCCATTGTCATTCATTCAAGTTTGTTACATCTTGTATTAGAAGCATCATTCTGGATACCTGTGGCAGTCAGCATTTTGTTTTTCAGTGCAGTATTATTTTTTCGTTGACAAACGCTTCCTTAATTCAGTACTAATAAAAGCAAGTAACACCACCTTACAGCTCTAGTCTCACCTAGGATTCACAGTAAATTACGAAAAATCTGCCTTGTTGCCATCTCAACATATAGTTTTTATAGGAACAGATCTAGATACAATAGAAATTATGGCAAAACCCCCCCTTGAAAAAGTTAGCCCTTCGGCACCAAGTCAGCTTCCTGCTTTCAAAGAAAAAAGTACAAGCAAGAACGGTCCTAAAATCTTGGGGACCATGGCAGCAGCAATAAACTTGATTCCATTAGCACAATTGCATATGAGAATTCTGCAGTGGCTACTCTTCACTCAGTGGTCCATGCAAGACCTACCCATGTCCTACCAAATTATGATGATAGAATCTTGCAAGAAAGTTGGTGGCTTCACTGCACTCGCGTGACATTAGGTCAACCCTTTGTTCTTCCACAACCTTTAGCCACAGTGACCAGGGGCGCTTCCCAGGTAGTGTGTGGGGGGGGGGGGGTATTATCTGGGAAAGACTGTCCATTTCACTTGGCAGGATCACGAGGCCCATTTGCACGCAAATGTCCTAGAGATGAGGGCGGTGCCTCTAGCACTGCAAGCATTCCAAGACTCTCTTCCACTAGGAACTGTTGCAGTACAGACAGACAACATGTCGGTTGTGTGGTACATAAACAAGGAGGAACCAGGTTTTACCCTGTTTGTCGAGAGGCCCTCTGGGTATGGCAGTGGGCGACCTCCTCCCAACACTTTCTGATAGCAATCTACATCCCGGGAAAATCCAACATGATAGCAGACAAACTCAGCAGAGCAATTCTGATGCCTTACAAGTGGTCCCTAAAACAAGAAGAGGCGGAAATGATTTTCTGCGAATGGGACCAGCCTTGTTGCAACCTTTTTGCCACATCCATGAATGCCAAATGCAGCAGCTATCTTGCCCTAATCCTCCCTCCAGGGGAGTCACCAAGGAATGCATATGTACACAACTGGCCCTCGGGTCTCCTGTGTGCTTCCCCTCCTTTTCCATTGATACCCAAAGTTCTTCAGAAAGCCAGCTCCTTGGGAAGGAATTTGATACTTGTCACCCTATACTGGCCTCATCAAATCTGGTTCCCCTTCCTTTGGCCTCATCTCCAGGAGGAAGCGTGGATTCTGGACCCAGTTCCAGTCCTGACTCATGCATCAGGGATGCTCCACCTCTCCCTACAAACCGTCAAATTGACAGCTTGGCTGCTCCGATTCTAAACATAGCCAGGCTCCCTAACCTTTCTCCATCAGTGAAACATATCTAGATCTCGTCTCACAAGGCTTCAACGAGGCAGTTGTGTATGAGCAAATGGAAGAGATTTTCTTCTTGGGCCTTGAATAACCACATTGACCCCTTCTTGTGTCCCTATAACCTCCATTCTTGAATTCTTGCAAAGCTATTTAATGAAGGCGCACCTGCAGCTACTATTCGGATTCAGTTAGAGATATCTAATTTCACATAGTTGAATCAGGGCCAAATGTGATATCCCATAGACTTTGCAAGGCCGTTCTTAAGGGCACTATTTTATAACGACCACCCATTAAAGCCCCTCCAGCACCATGGGACCTAAACTTTGTCTTATGCCATTTGATTCTTCCCCCTTTTGAACCTGTATCATCCTGTGATCTAAAGTTTTTAACTTGGAAGACAATCCTTTTGATAGCCATCACTTCTGCTAGAAGAGTCTCAGAACTACAGGCATGGTCAATAAAGCCACCCTACATGCTTTTCCACAAGGACTGAGTATCCCTATAAACAAACCCATCTTTTCTACCCAAAGTATGCTCAATCTAATTTGAACCAATCCACAGACCTACCATTTTTTCCCCAACTATGGCAGCAAGGCAGAATATTTGCTACACCAACTAGATGTACATAGGCAACTACGTTTCTATTTATATAGGACAAAAGACTTCAGAAAATCTGATCAATTTGTATCATTTTCAGACTACAAGAAAGGTGCTCCTGTATCAAAAGTTATTTTTTTTAAATGGCTATGAGATTGTTTTACTTTTATTTACAAATCTCAAAACAAAGAACTCCCCGAAAAAGTAAAATGTCATTCTGCAAGAGCCATAGCAACCTCTATTGCCTTTCGGGCGAGACTTCGATTGATACCATTTGTGCTGCAGCAACATTGGCAAGGCCTCATACCTTTATCACTCATTACAAAATGATTTGGCTTCCAGGAACAGGGCCTCTTTTGGGTCCACTGTTCTGAAGAATATTTTCCCGTGAGTCTCCCTAGAAATATAGTGCTAGGGACGCTCTCCCAACCAGTGAAGAATGAAGGCGAGATAGGACAACATCACATAAGAAAGTTATGTACTCACCATAATGTTCCATGTGTGTTGTCCATCTCGCCTTCATTCTTATATCCCACTCTCCTTCCCCCCTACCTTTGGCTCCTGGAGGACAGAGCGGTTACAATTGGAAATTAATGTTCTCCAACCTTCTTCATTGCTGTCATAAGCTTTTGATAGTTTTTATTGGTACATAATGTTATATCAGCAAACCAGATCTGGGGAGCTTTCCTAGAGCATGATGAGACCGGGTTACAGCCATGAGCTAGTGGAAGACCTCGAGCTTTTGTATAAGGCTGAGTCAGAACCAAGGATCGGTTCCGAACCCAACCAGTGAAGAATGAAGGCAAGATAGACAACACACATGGAACGTTATGGTGAAGTACATAACTTCTTTTTTCCTGTCGTATAGGTTATGTTGACATTGTGGATGGTGGCAAATCAGTAGACACATGAGCTAAGCATTTTAGCATAGCACAGTGCATGATGAAGTGACACATGCTGGCAAGAGTTACACCTCTGATGTCCTTCAAGAATGCAACTGCAGTCATAACATATGGGTTGTCCTGCCTCAGGCAGCCCTCGGTCGACCGGATTCCAAAGTCTGGGTCCGACGTCAGCTGATGTCGCATTTCTCTCCGACGTCAGAGCGGCTGGAGTATATAAGCATCAGCCGACGCCATCTTCTTCAGTCTTTCTTGCCGCGCGGTGCCCGAAGCAGAAGCAGTTCGTAAGTGCCGGTCGGCCAGCTCCTGTATTCTTCGAAACCGAAGTCATCAAAAAAGCTAAGTACCCCGTTGGGGACCTCCTCTTGCTTCAGCCGATGTCAGAAATTACTGAAAAAGTAAATTGTTTGTCTTGTGGTAAACAAATACCTCATAAGGATTTCCACTCTTACTGCCTCCCTTGCCTGGGCCCAGACCACGACGTCTCTGCCTGTGCCGCCTGTGCGCGCTTCAACAAGCGCACTCTCGGGCGCCGGGCGGAGTTCGCTGAAGACTTTTTCGGCGAAAAATTTGATTATACGATGCCGTCGGAACATCCGACAACGCAGACTCCTAAGAAACGAAAAGACCAGGACCGACATCCTCGGCCCGCGTCTTCAACCGACACCACGCTAAAACTAACCGCCAGTGCTCCGGTTCCCTCTGAGGCGGTTATTTCACCGCTCCGAACCGAAGACACCGCATTACCGACACCTCCGATACCGGAGGCCACTCCGCCAGTTATTGATTTTCCTCCGGATACCGAAACCGAGGAAATGCCCGAGACCATTGCTGTTAAGGTAACTCCTGCACGTGGAGCGGCTAGGCCTCCCATTTCCATGTCTATCAAGGCCTACACACGTGCCAAGGCAGCCAGCAAGTCCAAACATCTTACTGCTAAAAACTTACCTCAGACTACTCCTGAAACTCAGATCATGTCCATGGCCGCAGATTTAATTTTCCTGATCAGAGGCTCCCAGCCTCCTCCTGAAAAGAGGCCCAGGGTTGAACCCCCTGACCCTCTGCCCTCAGATGAAGATTCTGAGGACTCTGTTCCCTCTGAAAGCCGGGAAGAGCCCTTCCAGACCTTTGAGGATTCAGATGCAGAGGACTCCATTCCCTCGGCCTCCCCTCCTGAGGATATTTCTTTTGAGGAAGTTCTGCATTCCATGAGGGAGCATTTTAAGTGGCAAGGCCAGGAATTTTCTGATTCCAGAAAGCGCCTTCGAACCTTCCTCAAAAAGCCTCAACACAGACCCTTAGCTCTTCCTCCTGTGCTTGATGTTTTGGATGATTTATACTCCGACTCCAGTGTTACCCCTGATACTCTTCCTCCTGCTCCTGTCAAGCCTGACAGATACTATAGGGTTCCAGAAACCCATTCTCATTTATTTAGGGCCCATGCTGTTGATTTAGAAACAATTTCCCAGGGGCCTAAAGGGGTTTCAGCTACCACATCCAAAAATCCTTTGCCTTCCGACAGGGAAGCAAGGTCCTTAGAGAGATGGGGGAAGAAGGTCTACACCTCCACTACTTTCTATGAGAGCTCTCAATTGTCTCTTTCACATGTTTCAATATCAGGATTTCCTGTTAGATGATTTACAGAAAAGTTTGGCCTCTCCTGAACCTTTAGATAGGAAGTCTTTGCAGGAGGCTGTGCATAATTCTCAGCAAGTTAGCAATCATTTTTTGCAGTGTGGATATGATGCATTGGAGGCTTCATGTAGGGCAGCTATGACAGGGGCGGTCATTCGTAGACATGCATGGCTAAAAGAACAACCTTTACCAGATCATGTCAAGGCAAAACTTCTTGATGCACCCTTGGAAAAGAACAAGCTTTTTGGTGCTAATGCTAAAGATGTGTTAAAGTCCATTGAGGAAAAAGCTAAGTCAGTACAGACAGTCAAAGATTTCCTTCAGGTTCAGCCGCCCAGATTCAGCAGGAACTGGCCTTCTAAAAACTGGTCCTTTCCTAATCCAGAAAGATTTCAAAGGGGTAAAAACAGGCGTGCCCGAGGAAGAGGGCAATACAGAGGATCCTACAGGGGACGACAATGGCAACCAGCAAACCAAAGAAGTGACACAGGGGTTTCTCCTGCCCCGCAGGGACAAGCTCAATGACTTTCCTCTACTTCCGCTGACCAAGGAGCAAACAGAAGCTCCTTTGGGAGGAAAGTTCTCTGTTTTCAAGAAATTGGCACAAACTGACAAAAGACAAATGGATACTGGACATTATAGACCACGGTTACAGGTTCCACTTTCATACCTTGCCAAGAAAACAAGGCATGCCAAACCTTCCACAAAATCAGAGGGCAGAGGCCATCAAGCAAATTTCTCTGCTTGCTCAGATCAAAGCAATAGAAAAAGTTCCACAACAAGAACAAGGTCAGGGGTTTTATTCAAGACTGTTCCTTGTTCCAAGAAAAGAAACTCAATGGAGACCAATACTGGACTTGTCCGCTCTAAACACTTTTCTCATAGTACCAAAGTTCAAAATGCTGACTTTACAGCAACTCCTTCCCATGCTGGGCAAGGGGTCTTGGCTGATTACTGTGGACCTCAAGGAGGCATACCTGCATGTCCCTATCAGACACAGCTGCAGAAGATACCTCAGATTTCTTGCAGGGCCAGAGCATTATCAATTCTCAGCATTGCCATTTGGCTTATCTACTGCACCCAGAGTATTCACGAAATGCCTGGCATCAGTAATTGCTCATTGCAGGCTCCAGGGGATTCAAATCTACCCTTACCTGGACGATTGCCTCATACAAGCGGACAACAAACTAACCTTGACAAAAAACTTGGATTATGTCATACACTTGCTACAGGCTCTGGGATACACAGTCAACTTTCAAAAGTCAAGACTTCAGCCATCCCAGCAAATAACCTTCTTAGGAGCCAAACTAGACACAGCCTCTCAAATGGCTTACCTGACAGAAGACAAGCAAAAGAAGTTAACTCATTACTTCAAAAGTTTAGCAAAGCTCACCCAGATGACTGCAAGGAATTTCCTACAGGCCCTGGGTTACACGGCATCCTGCATTCTCTTGGTCCCACTAGCAAGACTACACATGAGAAAGCTTCAATGGTACTTAAAAAGCTTATGGTCTCAACACAGCAACAACCTAGAAGCAATTATTCCACTCATTCCATGTTTACAAAAGGAATTTCTATGGTGGGCCACAGTAAGCCAGTTAAACACAGGCATGTCGCTCAAAAAACCTCAGATAACACAGACAATGACCACAGACACCTCAGACCTTGGATGGGGGGCACACATGGAGGGCAGATGTATTCAAGGGCAATGGTGCCCAAAGGAAACACATCTGCATATCAACCAAAAAGAAATGCTAGCAGTAATGCATGCCATCGAGGCCTTTGGACAACAACTTCAACAAGGCCACCTACTAATACAGACAGACAACACCACTGTGATGTGGTACATAAACAAGCAGGGGTGCACTCATTCTTACCCCCTTTGCAGACTGACAATGAATCTTTGGGAAAAATCACTGGTCTAAACATACAGCTACAATCCCAGTTTGTTCCAGGCAAAGACAATGTTCTGGCGGACAGTCTAAGCAGGAATTTCCTGGACCCCCACGAATGGAGGCTACATCCAGACATCTTTATACAACTCACCTCGAGATGGGGCAGGCCGGATGTGGACCTATTTGCCTCCCACCTCAATCATCACTTACAAAAGTTCTGCTCAAGGACATATCATCCACAAGCATGGAAAGTAGATGCCCTCTCATTCAACTGGAACTCCCTAATAATTTATGCATTTCCACCCCTGCCACTGATGACCACAGTGTTATTAAAGATCAAGGCAGAGCAACCGAAGGGGATCCTAGTAGCTCCAGACTGGCCAAGACAACACTGGTACCCACTACTACAGAGCATATGTCACAACAAAAAGTGGGCCCTTCCACAATGGCCTCAACTTTTGACTCAACACAACTTCAGGACTATTCATCCCAACATCCAGACTCTACAGCTAACAGCTTGGGAAATCCCATAAATAACCTCAATTTACCTCTCTCCAAGGAAGTTCAGTGGATACTAACAGAAGCCCGCAGACCATCCACCAGAAAGGCTTACTCAGCCAAATGGAAGAGATTCAGCATTTAGAATACCAACAAGGGTCATGTTGCATCACTTTTGAGCATCCCTCTCATTCTGGAATACTTGGCAGATATGTTACATAACGGACTTTCATAGTCTTCCATAAAAATACATGCTTCAGCTATCTCGGCCAGGTACAACACTGATCCACCTGTGTTTTCACATCCTTTGCTAAGGCAATTTCTTAGAGGAATCAAGAATATAAAGCCCCCAAGAAAGGCACCAGTACCAGCTTGGGACCTCAATTTTGTCCTAGAAAAATTGACTTTACCTCCCTTCGAGCCAGCAGCTTCTGTGGAGTTACAATTTCTTTCCTGGAAGACAGCTTTCCTGCTGCCCATAACGTCAGCAAGAAGGGTTTCGGAATTACAGGCCTTAATGGCAATACCACCGTTCATAACTTTTCACAGAGACAGGGTCTTGCTACGAACCAACCCTACTCTTCTGCCAAAGGTGGTATCCAGGGTTTCTTTAAATCAAGCAATTCACCTGCCTACTTTCTTTCCCAATCCTGAGAACAAAGGGGAAAGACCGTTACATACCTTGGACATACACAGACAACTTCGCTACTACCTAGACAGAACCAAGACCAGTAGGAAGTCTGATCAGCTTTTTGTAGCTTACGCCCCTGGAATACAAGGAAAAGCAATTTCCAAACAGACAATTTCAAAATGGATTGGACATTGCATCAGATTCTGTTATTCCTTCCATGGAAAGTGTGTGCCAGCCAATGTCAGACCACACTCCACCAGAGCTACAGCCACCTCTACAGCTTTTTTAAGAGGGGTGCCTACAAAAGACATTCTAGAAGCTGCCACATGGAGCTCCGTGCATACATTTTCCAAACACTACAACCTCCCTTTATATTCCAGATCCAGAGCAGGTTTTGCTTCGGCAGTCCTGCAGGGATTGATAGCTACACCATCCTTTTCCTAGAGCATACCACCTCCCACCAGCTAAGCTATGGTATTCAACCCATATGTTATGACTGCAGTTGCATTCTTGAAGGACATAGTACAGTTTTGTACCTACCATAAATGTAGATGTCCGATAGATATGCAACTGCAGTCGGGTTTTCCCTCCCTCCTTCCCCTCTATGCCTTGGGTCCACTCCTATCCCTATTATCCTTAGCTGGGGATATCTGTTATGGTGTATCCGTTTATTGCTTATTTATTGTCTGGAAACCTACTTTTGTCTTCCAATTTGATTACAGCCTTCATTGGAGGGAACCTGGCATCTGGGGCAAGAAACACTGAAGAAGATGGCGTCGGCTGATGCTTATATACTCCAGCCGCTCTGACTTCGGAGAGAAATGCGACATCAGCCAACGTCGGACCCAGACTTTGGAATCCGGCCGACCGAGGGCTGCCTGAGGCAGGACAAACCCATATGTTATGACTGCAGTTGCATATCTATCGGACATCTACATTTATGGTAGGTACAAAACTGTACTTTCACGAGCATGGCAGTGGTAGTAGTAATACAATTGTAGATTGCAGAGAGGGAATCCTAACAGTCAATCCACTGTAAAGGGCTCCCATACAGGTCATTGGACATAAGTGCTTATCTTCTATCTTCACTTGATTCTGGAATGCAAGATAGTTCAAGCAACTTTTCTGAAAAGATGATAACATCAAAAACTGTGACAAAATTCAAGACTTTAGTGAAAACAAGATAACTTTTAAGCCTATTGGGGGGAAATGTAGTAGGTTCTACATCTTGTGCAAAAAGTAAGGAAAAAGGCAGCCTGTGCTGAGCTAGCCAAGATATCCTTGCCTGCGGTTACATTTTGTGTTCAGCCTGTGGCCAGGCAGACTCTTCCAGATGGATTCCTTATTGTATCTTATTAAAAGTTCCCCCCAAACATTGAGCCACTGCATTTAATGCTTATTCCATTGGTTAAGTAGTTTGCATTAGTGCATGCATGTGGAAATTGATCTGTGGTTGATGACTTGCAGTAGTTGCATCCTCTTCCGTACATATTTTTAGACGTATTGCAACCTAAATCTCCATTCCCAGAGCAAAATAAAACTGTACTGCATGGCATTTTATCTTCTCCTTACCTTGTTCTTTCTCCTGTGCTAAACTGCTTGGGAGTTTTTTTCCACTAGTATGCCAGTTGTAGAGGGCCCCTTAAAAGAAATATAGTATTAACTTAGATTTTTTTGTTACACCTAAGGTCTGGTAATGTAATGACACATTAACTCCTAAATTTGTCCATACTGTGACTGTAACATCGTCCGCTCAGTTTGAGTAGAAAGTCCTTTGGCCCATGCAAACTGAGTTTGATTAGTGGTTCTGGCACCTGATGGAACTTGAGGGTGTGTGTTGTTTTGAATACGACTGTTGAGGCTTGGTCTGCTCACATTTTTTCATGGTGGGAAGGTTGTGGAGAGAGACTGAGAGAAGAGGTAGTGTCTTTGGCTGAAGTCCTGATGGAGACCAGGGCTGGCTCACACTTGTACAGTCTGCAAGGAAATTAGTAATGTACATTCACACAGTATGTGTGACATGATGAGTTGACAAACTCCTATTATCCAGGGACAGTGAATGGGTTCGTAGAGGACCTTGGAGGGTGGGGCTTGGTTAATCAGTATAGAAGACCATATAGAAGTAAATGTCAAACGTACATTTTAAGACTATCCACACTAAACATGCAGCAGAATGGAGACCAAGGTGAATGTCGTTGAGAAAACTAGCATTATGTTATTGGTTTTATGGGAAGTCATTGCTTTGATTGAATTGCAGCATTTATTGAATTACAAAACAGTAAAACCATGGAATTGTACCTGCTGAACCTAATAGATGAACACTGATGGACCTGTGTTGCCCTTAGGGAAGGGAGTAGAGCATGTCATAGTTTCCCAAGCTCAGTTGTAGCTTGTGTGTTAGGTATGTGGGGAGGGGTATAGGTCAGTAAAAATCCTCAGACCGTGTGAGTGAAGATAAGACTCATGACACTTGGCCCACGCCTCCAATGATAGAACTAGAATCCATTAAGTTGAGCCCTCAGACAAAATGTGAATGGGCATATTGGGTTGGGGGTATAACTTGAAAGAATAGGGGTTCTGGATGAAAAAGAAGTCCAGCATAACTGTAACTGCAGGTCATATTTTGTTATGTTTTGCATGGCTTGTGATAATCATTTTTGTAAAACTTTAGTGTTAATGACAGATACTAAAACTCATTTTGTTTTCACAGATCAAGGTCACCACGTCGCAGATCACCAGTACGCCGACGTTCTCGCTCTAGATCAGCAGGTCGTAGGCGCCACCGTAGTCGCTCCAGCTCTAATTCTTCTCGCTAAGAAAAGTATAATGTAGACATTTTAAAAATATATTTTTTAACTAAGGCAGAAAGAATTTTACAAAGTGCATCAGAATTGTTTTCCCTAACCAGTTGCTGTTGTGCGACATCCATTTGTAGCTGTTGCCCATAAAATTTAAGTTCTTAAATGACTGCATAAGCATTCTGTGATGTAGCATCTTCAAGAAGAAGCCTACTAAACACCAAAGTAATATAAAAGGTATTCTAATTAAAAGAACAGTAGCTGTGTGGCATATGGGCAATGTTCTGAATCATGAAGAATTAGTGAGAAAAATAAAACCCATGCATGCTTTGCAGCTGATTTTTACAACTTTTTTTTGAGGCTTCAGTTGATTTGAGTGCTTGGTATATAGAAATACTTTTTTCTCACTAGCAGGAAGGCCTGCGTGGTGCACTGCCTACGTAGCTGTTTAATAGATGGATGTACTATATAAGCTTGAAATCCACAGCAGTCTGTGAAGCCTTTTGAGACAAGTGGAAAATTCAGCCATGTGACACTGCTCTTTTCTCATGGCTTGAATCCATTTATGACTGTTGTGTGCTGTATAACTGCTGCTAAGTGGAAGATGCTAAGCAGCAGACCTTGGAATAGATTTCATTATTGTGCAGGTATGCACCTCATAAACTGGTTTAGGAAGAAATATAAATCAAGGAGCATAACTACATTTAAGCTCTGCCATTGTCGTGGCTATCTGTCATGCCATTGTTCTTTTCGAAGTAATATTTATATTGGGAGATTATTGCTCTCCCCTGCTTTGCCCAAGGTTGTATATTGCAAAAAGGATGGATTGTGGCAGAAATTCCGAACTAAGAAACAGGTGTTGGTTACCACATTTTCACAGTAAAACCCTGTTAAGGTAAATACTGTCAGCTGTATTTATGCTGTTTTCTGTACAGAAATGTGATTCTGCAGGTATGTCCAGTGTTAATATAAATGTAGAATTGTGCATCATCCTCACCACCACAATGCATATTGGAAAAGGAGATGTGGAACACTTCTGAAATCTCTAAAACAAATACGATCTCTTCCTGTTCCTGTATGTTGTTTTTTTATTGTTTATTTATACTTGGGGTATGATTTTGGGGTGGGATAGTTATTCAACTTTTTTTCTACTACAGATAACTTTTTTTTACATCTACCCCCATGAATTTTGTACATAGCAGAATTTAAGTAATGGGGAGGCTGCTGTAGTTATGTAGTTTTCAGTCATGTTGTTTTGTATTTTGTAGAATGCTGGTTTCTCAAATAAACCTGAAAGGTTTCTTATCTATTACCAAAATGAATGTCTTGTTCTCTTGGACAGTACAAACAATTACATTTTACACACTTAAACAGCTGCGCAAATATTCTTTGTATAGACTTTAAGCCTCAGAAGTCATCAGGTACCATGCATTGATCTGTGCAGTTTCTACACATTTATTGCATAGAAACATTTGATAAGTTGTCCATCTCGCCTTTGTTCTTGCTGTTTGAGTTCGGAGCCGATCCTCTGCTCCGACTCAGCCATCTTCAATAGCTCGAGAGCTGTTTCCTGGCTCGAGGCTACCCCTTATCCCATGATGCCTAGCGAAAGCTACCCAGATCTCGTTTGCCGCTTCAGCTACGAGGTGTGTTGTTTCTGAGTCAGGCTTGTATACTTTTGTATATTTGTATATTATATTTGTTTAAACGTCTTAAAACTAGTATACTTCCCCTTATAGTTTTATTCTCTCTCTGTGTGTTGTTTGTGGACGTCGCTTCTTTCTGCAGTCCCTTTTTTCTTAAGAACTTGTTTAAATTAGAGAGTCCCCCCCCCCCCCTTAGGACCTTAGGACAGCCGTTTAACTTAGAGGCTCTCCTTCCCTTCCTTTTTTGTTACTGTATAAAAAAAAAATCTGTTGTGTTCGTTTAGTAGTAGAGATTTTTTGTCTGTCTGTATTGTGGTACTCTGATTGTGTGTAGTGGTAGAGTTATGTCCAAGGATACGAAAGTTTCTTCGGAGCCGACTCCTGTACTGGAACAACCAAGTATGTCTGTTCTGGCTGGCACCGACAAGACAACTCCTCCGTCGGCACCATCATAAAAGACCGAGGTCCCCTTCTTTAGAGTCCATTCACTCGGCGCCTCGGTCACCATTATTACAAAGTGAACATAGCCACCATTCTTCACACTCCTCTCGATCCTCTAGGCTTTCGGATCATGATGTGGAGAGAGTAGTAAGTAGGTTGCTGAAGTCACAGGCACTAGCTAAATTACTATCCAGCCCACCTCAACAGGTATCGGCACCAACCGCCTCTATTTCCATTCCTCCTCTGACTCCATTGAGTTCGGAGCCAGAATTCGTTGGTGTGCAGGTAGTGGAACAGTCGGCTCCAATCACCATCTCTCCTTCGGCTCAGATTACCTCAATTGTTCCTTCTATTGAGGAATCTGGACGTCAGGGCTCTCTCGTCTCTTCCAGGGGGGAGTGGTATCGGACCCTTGTCCGACCCCGTTCTCCCCCTCGGAGCTTCGGCACAGGTGAGCTCGGCTCCAACATCGGCCTCGGAGCTGTCGCCCTTGGTGCAGAGAAAGATTCCTATTTCTTCGGAACTGGAGCTTTCTCTGCCTCGAGGTCGGGACGCCTTCGAGGTCATGCAGTGTGTGCTGTCCCTCAAAACAGCTCCACTACCAGCTCCATTGGCTCCATCCCCTATAGTGTCTGTGCCAACCTCTGCTCCTCCTCCAGACCCCAAGCGTAGGGAACCAATGCCCTAGGACATCCCACTTGGGTGTTCCCTCTTCTTCCGAGGCCTCCCCTGATCATTCAGAGGATCCCCCTCGGAAGAAGTGCAAGAGGAAGCACATTGACTCCCCTGAGTCTGTCACTTCAGATACAGACTTAGATGAATCAGAAGGGTCCCCCTCTGAAGATGTTTAATTTTCGGACATCCTTGAAATGCTTAGGCAGAGGGGGAACTGGACTTCCCTAGCCCCTACCTAGGATGAGTCTGTACTCCTGGACGTATTCGGTTCCAGACCTTCCACCTCTTGGGTTTCTCCTCCTTTCGACCCATTCATGTCTGTGGTGGCTCGAAAGGCCTGGTCAGCTCCAGACACTGTGGAACCAACTCCGAGGAGACCTAATAAGTTTATTACAGCCCCCCCCCCCCCAGGATAAGCAATTCCTTTCCAAAGGTGTGCCCGTTGATGCCATGGGGGTAGCAGCAGCCACCAAGAAAGAGTTAGCAGAAACCTCTTCATCTGTTTATCCCCCTAACAGAGAGTCTCGGACGATGGACAGATACGGATAGCGAATGTTTGCCTCAGTGACCTTCTCGATGAGGTCCCTGAACTATCTGTCATTTTACTCGTCTTCAAAGGGATCTCCTGAAAGAGCTTGGAGATGCCCTTCAGGATCCTACAGCTGATGGAGTACAAGCCAAAGTAGCTTCCCAGCTGGCGACTCTTAATTCCATAGTCAACTCCTCCATGAGGCTGATTTTCCTATTCAGCTGATGGAGTGAGCAGAGCCGCTGGCACAGGTGTGGCCTTCAGGAGACATGCTTGGATGCGGCTGTGTCAGTTTGCGGAACCCTTTCAAGCGTCCTTCGCCAATACTCCCTTTGATGGCTCCTTTCTCTCTGGGCCTCAGGTGAAAGACGCATTGACCAGGTGTGAGCAAGAAGGCAAGACTCTCTCTGCCGTGGGACTCCGTTTTTCCACTCCCTCTAGACCTTATCCCAAGGGTCAGAAGAGTGGGAAGATGAGGTTCCGGAAATCCCAGGGATCCTTGCCTGACACACATGGTGATTTTTTCCTCCAGAGGCAGAGGGGTAAACAATAACAGATGCCGCCCTTGTGGCAGAGGGGGTCCGCAGAACCAGGGTGACGGAGAATCCTTCTCTGGCAAGCTCTTCCAGCATCCCTGAAGGATTGCCCGGCTGCTTCCCTCTGGAGGCAGTCGGGGGAAGACTTTCGCTGTATCCAAAAGCCTGGCAAAATTTAACAAGAAACAGATGGGTACTATCCATTATAACCGGAGGTTACAAAATTCCCTTCATCAATCCCCCTTAAAGCCAAAAAAGGCCCTTCCAGATGTTCCACCCATTCTGAGGAGCAAGCAGTCATAGAAGTTTCAAAACGGCTAGAAAAAAGAGCCATTCAGGAAGTCCCCACAGGCCAGATCGGATCCGGAACTTGCTCAAGATTCTTTTTGGTACCAAAAAAGACAGGGGACTGGAGACCGATTCTAGATCTCAGCAGACTAAACAAATCTGTACAAAGAGAAACGTTTCAGATGCACACGCTACAGTCCATTCTACCCTTTCTGGGTCAGGACAATTGGATGTGCTCGATAGAGCTTCAGGACGCATACTACCATATCAAGATGGACAGATGCTCCAGGAGATTTCTTCGCTTCAGGGCAGAGGACCAGTCATTACCAGTTCAGAGCTTTGCCCTTTGGTCTCACCTCAGCCCCCAGGGGGTTCACCAAATGTATGGCTGTAGTCATGGCTCACCTGAGGTGTCCAGGATTCCAGTGTTTCCATATCTAGACGACTGGTTCCTCACTGCTACCACCAGGCATCAACTCTTACAAGCGTGGGGTTATGCAATCACATCATGCACTCAACTAGGCATCACATTAAATTTCAAAAAGTCTGCCTTGTTGCCGTGTCAGTCTATCACTTACATAGGAGCAGAATTAGACACAAGGGAGATGTTTGCAAGATTACCACTGGAAAGAGTTTCCACAATTGGTCAGCAAGTGTTAATCCTAATGCAGAGCAAAAGGATTCAAATCAGATATGTCCTTCAAGCTCTGGGCTCCATGGCAGCTGCCATTCTTCTAGTTACATTAGCATGTTTCCACATGAGAATTCTTCAGTGGCTTCTTTTCATGCAGTGGTCCTTTCAGGAGCTTCCCATGTCTCATATGATCCTAATTACAGAAGCATGCAAAAGGCACCTGTCTTGGTGGATGGACTCCCCACTAGTGTCTCGGGGCAGACCTTTCATACAGCCTCCACTGGTATCCACAGTGACCACGGACGCCTCCCTGATAAGGTGGGGGGTGCATTATCTGGGCAGGACAGTCCAAGGCACTTTGCAACCTCACAAGTACCATCTGCATATCAATGTCCTAGAAATGAGATCCGTGCTTCTGGCATTGCAAGCCCTTCAAGACTCTCTTCCTTCTGGGACCATTGCAATTCAAACAGACAACATGTCATCGGTGTGGTACATCAACAAACAGGGCGGAACCAGGTCCTACCCCCTGTGTCAAGAGGCACTCAGACTGTGGCAATGGGCGATTTCCTCCCAATGTTTTCTGAACATCACTGGGAGATCCAACATTATAGCAGACAGGCTCAGCAAAGCTAATTCTCATGCCTTACGAGTGGTCTCTGAATCAGGACGTTGCGGACGTTATCTTCCGCAAATGGGGACAGCCTTGCTGCGATCTGTTTGCCACCCCTCTCAACAGCAAATGCAGCAACTACTTCTCCTTTCATCCGCTTCCAGGTCACCTACCCAGAGACGCTGTAGTCCACGACTGGCCTCAGGGACTCCTTTATGCTTTTCCTCCATTTCCCCTAATACCAAGACTCATACAGAAAGCAAAATCGTTGGGCTGCAAAATGATCCTCCTTGCCCCTTATTGGCCTCGACAGATATGGTTTCCATTCCTACACCCCTACCTTGACCCGATTCCAGATCTTCTGATTCATCAATCAGGCGAGTTGCATCAATCCGTCCAAACACTCCAGCTTCCAGTTTGGTTACTTCAATTCCAACCTTAGCCAGGCTTCCCGGTATCTCCCCAGTAGTCCATGATATTATCATTTCCTCATACAAGTCTACTACGAGAAAAACATATGCTAGTAAATGGAAACGGTTTTCTTACTGGGCATAGTCTAGAAATGTGGATCCTTTCTCAGCCCCAGTCCATGAAATTCTTGAATTTCTAGCCGCTACTATTAGAGTACAGTTAGCGGCCATTTCAAATTTTCAGATCTGATTGTTGAATTCTAACATCATGTCTCATAAGATCTGTAAGGCTTTTTTGAGAGGAACATCTTTTCTTCGACCTCCAGTGAGAGATCCCCCTCCTCCTTGGGATCTTAATTTAGTCTTAACTTCCTTAATTTTGCCTCCTTTTGAACCGGCAGCATCATGTTCCCTTAAGTTTCTGTCTTGGAAGACACTTTTCCTGGTTGCTATCACTTCGGCTAGGCATGTCTCAGAACTTCAAGCACTATGTGTTCGCCCTCCTTACCTGGTGTTTCACAAGGACAGAGTTTCTCTGAGGACCAGTCCATCCTTTCTTCCTAAAGTTTGCTCAGAGAACAATTTAAATCAATCCATAGATCTCCCAGTGTTCTTTCCCAATCACAGCAACAAGGCAGAATACAAGCTCCACCAGCTTGGATGTTCATAGACAATTGCGTTTTTACCTTCATAGAACTAAAGAACTAAGGAAGGTCAGACCAGTTATTTCTCTCTTATGCCTTCAATAAACAAGGCCTCCCAGTTTCTAAGGTGAGCTTATCCAGATGGTTATCTAATACTATTACATTTATTTACCAGTTACGGAATAAAGAGTTACCAGCTAAACCAAAAGTTCATTCTACCAGGGCATTAGCCACCTCCATAGCTTTTCAGTCTAGGTTGCCCATGGATTCAATCTGTGCAGCTGCCACGTGGGCAAACCCTCCTTTATATCTAATTACAAGGTGGATATGGTCTCCCGGAGCAGAACTGACTTTGGTTCCACTGTTCTGAAGAGTCTTTTCCAATGAGCCACCCAGGATGTTAGGTGCTAGGGACGCTGTCCCAAACAGCAAGAACGAAGGCGAGATAGACAACTTAACATAAGGAAGTTATGTACCTACCATAACGTTCCATGTTAGTTTTCTTCATCTCGCCTTCCTTCTTGCGTCCCTCCCTCTTTCCCCCGTCCTAGTGGACTGAGAGGAGTTCTGGTTTTCACTGGCTGAGTATTTTTTTTTCCTTATTGCTCTTCTGGCCAGGTTTTTTTTCGTAACCTATTCTATAATTAGAGGTATTGAACAACCAGTTTTTAGGTAACTGGTTTTCTCAACTCATGTCTGGTATTAGCTATTACAAATGAGATCTGGGTAGCTTTCGCTAAGCATCATGGGATAAGGGGTAGCCTCGAGCCAGTAAACAGCTCTCGAGCTATTGAAGATGGCCGAGTTGGAGCTGAGGATCGGCTCCAAACCCAAACAGCAAGAAGGAAGGAGAGATGAAGACAAGTAACATGGAACGTTATGGTAGGTACATAACTTATTTATTTCTAATTACAGTTGATAGTTCATCTGCTGGCATGCATCTCTCAGTTACTTCGAGGATAGATGACTAGTTTTACTCAGCATCCACTCTGATAGTTTTCAGCTTCTGTGTCATACCTCATTATTGTCACCTTAGTTCCTGCAGTCAGGCAGATAAGTGCTGCTAAGGGAGAAACTGCTCTGACTTGGCAGGGAGAGAACTCTGGTTACATAGTGGTAGGTTTTTTAGATGTGGTGAAGAGTTGGTCTGAGCAGGAGCAGCTGTTACTTCTCATGTTTAGCACACTCAAAAAGTTCACTTTTGCAATATTTGCATAGTTCGGAATTCTGTGGATTGAAGTACTAAAGCATACTTGAATTAACTTGTGATGTATTAAAATATAACAACCAATGTAACACTCAATGTCCTCCTTGGCATGACTTTTGGCTAGGTTCATTCATTCCTCTTATCAGAATGTGGCATCTTTTTCACAGTAGTTCCTGCACAAAGAGGTGGCAGCATGCTCATGACTCATTACATGAGGTAAAACATCCACTACATAAAAGCATTCATCCCCCAGGCTTATATTAGTTCTGTTTTGCTACTCTAATAGTTTGGACCTCAATCCTTGTTGGCATCTGTAAGAGTTACAGAATTTATTTTATATTTTTCTTAAGTTCGTTGTGGCTTTTGAAACTTGACCATACCTGCTCAGGCTGCCGGAAGCAAGTTCCTTGCAAGACTGATGGGGTGACACCTCTTATAGTTGGAGGAAAAACTGGAGTTTCTTCACAGGGGAAGTACTTGTATGTGCACCCCAAATAGACACCAACCTGTTTAACAGGAAAAATGATGCTCCTCCTTGAGTGAACTTGCAAGCTGTCCTAGAAGTTAGAGAAAAATAACTTGCCTCCCAAAGGTGTGTAAACTATGCACTGGAATTGATGCTGACCGAGTTTATAGTCATTTAGAAGAAAACTCAATCATGGCAATATAACAAAAGGGTAACAAAAGAAAGTCATATGGAAGAAAGGATCCTTTGTTGAAAGTCATATGGAAGAAAGGATCCTTTGTTGTTAAAAGTCATAATGGAGAATTGTAAAAAGGTGAACAATCTAAGTATGGCATGGATAGATTACAAAAAAGCATTTGACAGCTTCTCAAATTCATGGGTAAAGGAGTGCTTGTAGACATACAAGATAACACAGTATGTTGATAAGTTACATTACAGTGACCATGAAACAGTGGCAAACCAGTTTGCAGCTAAGCCATGTTAAAGGACATACTCTTATCCAAGGGATAAAAATTCAAACAGGGATATTTGATGGTGATTGTCACTGTGACGCCCCTCCACCTCTGGCCAGTAATCGAGGATCCTCAATCCTCACCGGTGGGGACATTCACTGTAAGGATAACTGGTACACACACGCACTCTCCAGATGTAGCTCTCTGCATCAAGCACAATTTCTCTTAAGAGCACATGGTGAACACAGTCAGTCAAGGGCTGGTTTCTCCAGATCCTTAATAAGACTCCCCACTGGCACATCTATAGAGTTGAGATCTCAGCTGAGTGCCCAAGCCAGGACCTCCAGCACCCTCTCTGTCTAACCAGTGCATCTTGTCCCTGACCATGTAATTGATACATGCTCACTCAGAACAAGGCGGATGATGTGGTGAATGGCCTTTCTTTTTGTCAGGCCAAGACAGAATATACAGAATGCTCTGTCTCACTGAGAGACTTCTCAAAGTAATATCTAAAATATTACTTCTGGGATAGCTTGTAGAATGACATCACTTCTGGCCATCTGACTTGTAATTCCCATGCACCCCCCCCAATTGCTGGAAGCTGGCAGGATTTAGCACCTACCTGTAAAAATACACACACACAAGGGCTTTTGCTCAGGTCTGTGGCAGGTGCTAGAAGTCATAAAACAATTGTATGCCTCCATGCTTCCAGAATAGTAATTGGTTCACCCCAAAGACAATGCAGAATGCTTCCTAGTACAGACTTTTATGTCTGTGGCTGCATTAAAACCTGTGAGATAGCATCTTTATGGCCTAGCCTGTAAAGTGATTTAATTTCAGATATATTTTCAAGTTTGCTGGACTGAGGTTAACCTTCCAGTTTCCTCTGTTAAAACATGTGCATTAAACAATTACAATAGTGCATGTACAGTTCTCTTCTCCAGTAGAGCACATTGTGGATACATTTCAAACAAAAGCAGTTTACAAATACTTTTTCAACAGACGTCTGTACATATCAGTTTGATATACACATGACAGTACAGTTCTAATACATATGTGACACAAGCATCTTGTATAAATTAGTTTGATATTCACAAGTGACATATGATTATTTACAAAATTCCAGCTAGCTGTGCTGGCAGTACCTCCTATTATCACAGTCGCCATTGCTCTTTTGTCTTGCCCTTAACCCATTAAGCTGTTGACTTAACAAACTTGGTCATGCTTACAATTTGGCTCTCAGAAAACAACGTGTAAAGACGTATCTTTTTATGTATGATTTAATACTGTATAGTTCATCAGATTGAGAAGTAGAAAGCACAACTGGAAATGGTCATAACTTTCTCAGACAATATAAGAATTCCATTTGGTCTTTAAGTGTGCAAAAGCAACATTTTAAGCAGGAAAGATGCAGCACAAAATATCAGTCGTGGACAGGAATATGCTATAAAGGAGCTTGAGAAGGAGGGCGTGTGTAAATGTTTGGGAATTAATGGATTGACAAATCAAGAAAAATGCAAACCAAACTCTGTAAGGAATATTTTAGAAGGCTAAAATTAATACTGAAACAGCCCTGACATCTAGGAACTAAGTCCCAAGCCGTAAACCAGTTAGCTCTTCTTGTTCTAACTTAACAGTTTTGGGGTGATTGACTTGGCTCCATTGGATCAGTTGGACATGTGAACAGGAAAAATGCTTCATGCTTATCAAATGATATATAAAACTTGGTGTATACCAAGGTCATATATTCCTTGTTCTGACAAATGTATGGACCTCCTCAAAATTGATTACTTGTATTGATCTGCAGTCTTAGCACAGCACACATCTGTTGGCTTGATCAGATCCAAACATAGTGAACATTTTGAAACATAGAGAGCAAGTCTGGTGACTTTGCTTAGTTTAGCAGAAGCATATCTGTGTCAAGCAGGAATGGAAACTAAACCAGTAGTAGATAAAAATCAGGCTGCAACTGAATGTGTCAAAGAACAAAAGAAAAAATGTAAGGGGAAGGATCAGATGAGAAGGAAAGACATTTGGAAAAAGACATAAATGTAGTTGTAAGTGCAGAAAACTTCTGGAACAACCTCAAGTTGATCAGTATCTGATGCAGAAGTGGTTGAGAGGTGAATTTAAACCAAAAGAAAGGTTAATATTGGTGGCCCAGAATAGCAGACTAAGTATGTATTGGTTTACCAAGTCCATTGAGCATGTGGGAGAAACAGACAAATGCAGATTCTGTAAAACAGACCTGGAAACAGTCGCTTATCTTGTTGCTGCGTGTGATACACTAATGGCAGAGGACCTGTATAGTGAAAGGTGCAATAATGTAGTAAGACTGTTTCATTTGGGATTATGCAAACATTGCAATACTGAAATAGCTGAAAAGCATTGGAAACTTTATCCACAAAGCATTATAGAGAATTTTATATCACATGGTATCACCCATTTCCAGCAGTTCAAAAAATAGATGTAAGAAAACCAGATAATAATCCATAAGGAGAAGACAAAGTAGCATTTATCATGGAAATTGCTACACTCAGTGGTTACAGTGTCTTGTGTATAGAAAAAGAGAGACGGTCCTAAAATACCAGGATTTCCAGGCAGAAACAAGGGCAGTGTGGACGAAGGATACCCAGACAGTTCCAGTAGTACTAGGGGCAATGGGTGTCTCAAAGAATTTACAGTCTTACTTAGATAAGCTATTGATGGATGTAACTCTATATGCATTCCAGAAAGTGCCAGTTCTGGGTATGTTATACAGGTGTTGCAAAGAGAATTTTGATTAACAGTGAAGATCGAAGCTGTACTAATTTCACAAATTTTAGTCATACTTTAACTTAAGAATAGGATCCATTCCTGTCATGATATTGGAAACCCAAAACAGTTGAAAAAAATGAAACCAGAGGACTTGGTTTGGAGTACTGGTCGATATCCACCTCCCCAGGGATTAGTCAGTATTTTGCATAGCTTCCCAGTCCTTGAGGATATAAGAGATTGTCCATGTTTAGCAGGGATATGAGCTTTGTAATGGTCTGTTATGACTGACTTAAAGACCTTAGTGAAGAGCGCCCTAACCTACACCAGGGTTTCATTTGATGGTGCCCCCCCCCTTCCCTGCTTGTTTCATGCCCAGAACCATCCATCCTGATCTTAGGTGAAATTTGATATTTGAAGTTACTTGGGCTAGACTTCTCATGGGGAGTCCCCTTGCATCCATCCACCGCTAGAAAAAGTAGGGTTGGTCAATTTCAGTTGAGGAAGTGCCTTCAAGATGAGACATTACCAGGATTTGGTGGTTAATATGAGGTGTATGATTGGTTGATTCTAGGTTGAGAGCTTGCATTTTGGATGTGGGTTCTCACTCTTGGGGACTTCGGTGTATTGGTGTTGCCAGGACTGGTACATATTTCTCCCCCGTGCATGCCACCTCTGGCATGTATACTGTTGAATTTGAGCCTCTGTCTGCCTTGCATGTAAATTGAGTCTGTGCATGTTTTGTTTGGGATTGCAAAACATTGTGTAGGTCTCCCTCTCCTTCATACTGCCTTTGAGATTCTGAGAGTTGAGGCCCTTGACTTTGAAACAGTAAAGATCAGTAAGATGTGAGAGTCTGGCATTTGTCATACCATTGTCTTTTGAGGCCTATCTTGGGTCATTGTTGGTCCCAGGTCCTATATTCTATTTCTTTCTTGCTACCAGACAAGAAGTGTAGTGTTTTAGGCATGTTTGGCAAGACCATGCTCTCCACCATTCTGGGCCATTTCATTTGTCTGGAATGCAATCCTTCCTGGTGTAACCTGCAGTTGGACTGCTGTGAGATCTTAGCTTGGACATAGAGGATCTGATGCCACCACCACTTTGTTTATAGCTGCTCAGGTTGACTGTCTGGTAGCCCTGTATAATGGATTTATACAGATGATGTAGCTACATTTGGGCATGTACCTATGCAGAGTAGTGTGACCAAAGATCATCCGTCTGAGAACTGAATCAACTGCTGTATTCTGGCCGCTGTGTTCAGGGTGGACTGTGTTTGGCCAGCCTCCCAGCTTCTGATTAATGTTCTCCTTGAAAGGCAGCAGATCCCCTTATCAGTGAGGTAACTATTTTCCCTTTTTTTCATCTTATGTTCATCATGAGGGTCCCTGCTGCTGTATTATTCATTATGTGGGAGTTTGTTTCAGACACCATCTAGCCTTCTATCCTGACTTCATTAGCTTTTGATTGTCCTAAGGGAGAAGCTGTACTGCTCCTCTTAGCCGGGCATCTTTTTGAAGATAGGCTAAAGGGGAAGCAGCCTGTGAGCTATACTCCTTTTTGGCCACAAGAACTACTCTGCTGTATGTCTGTCTATCTCTTCCAGGCAGCTTTCATAGAACAGCAAATACCATTTTAGGAACTTTAGGAGGCCTATACCTGCTAACCTGTTTGAGAAGTGTGGTTCTGGAAACATGCTAGGTGCCTGTGATGTGGCAATTCTTGGTGGAGCTTGAGAACTAGTGTTGAGGCATTAAAAAGCAGTAGAGTGGGCAGAATGTTTGGGGAGTTCCGCCATTTCTAGGTAAAACATCAATGACCCCTCCAAGCAAGCAATTGCTTTTTCTTCAGGAAACGATCACAAGGAGGGGATTTAAGCAGAAGAGGACTTTTGAAAAGACAGTCTTGAAGAGGTCTTAAGAGACTGGGACAAGCAGCAAAGTTAAAGTGGGGGGGGGGTATTTCCCAGCCCCAAGTTGTAGAAGGTAGGCTTTCTTGTTTCAGAAGATTGTTCCAGGGGATTTCAGATGGTTGCAGTGAAAGAGATTGTTTCATGAGTTTACTAAACTAAATTCAGAACTTCCCTTCCCATTTTATGAGGACTTCCCATCCTGTCAGACCAGCTATTTAGAGCAACCAGTATTAGCACAATTCTTGCTTTATAAATCGTAGCGTGCCCAAAGAAGAGCAAGTGCAAGGTTTCTTATCCATATTGTTCTTGGTCTCGAAAGATGGCCATTGAAGGCCCATCTGGGATTTATCCAAACAACTGATTCTTGGGGGGGGTCTGACTGAATTCTAATATGGCAGCCCCTCTTTTGCTTGTTTGTGCAAGGTGACCAGCTGGTTAACCTGGATTTGAAGGACACCTTCATGCATATTCCTTTTCACAAGAAAGATGGGCAATTCCTGCATTTCAGGGTGGGATTGGAATGCAACCAGTTTGCATCCTTGCTATTTGGTATGCCTGTCATGCTCAGAGTGTTTACCAGATGCTTGACAGTAATTGCTCATCTCATGATTCAGGGGGATTCACATCTACCCTCGTGAATTATTTAATTCAAATGCCATCCTAGAGGAGGTAATCAGGGCCCCGCCGTACACTGTGCAGTGCCTGGCCATGTCTAGGTTTTCCTTGAAAAAACGAAACTCCAACCTGATACTGTCAACATTGAAAATATTCTGAGAGGCCATGCTAGATGTTAAATTAAATGCAGTCAGTCCCAGGAAAAGGTCCTCTGTTTGGAACTCTTCTTTGCCCGTAGAGCTAAGAAAATCCAAATGACAGCCCAAACGTTTTAAAATCACTGGGTTGGCATCCTCGCTCCTGATGATTTTGGTTGCTAGATTCCATATGAGGAAAGCAGCGTTACTTCAGGTGTTTCTGGGGATATCACCTTGAAAAGATAATACCCCTGATCAACTTCATAAATGCTAACTTAGTGGGCCCTTCAGGTGTTGTCCCTAGACAGTATTCAGACTTTGAAAGTGGATACCTCAGATTAATCTAGTTTGAGGGGCATATACTCCTCCTCCCCCTGTTGATGACTGATACTGGCCTACCATTTATTCATAATAGTGTGGCATCCAAACTTATTGAAAGTGGTTACAGGCATTAGTTATGCAGTAAGCAGGTTGAAAGAACCTTTTCTTTGTGAACTCTGGCTATGAAGATCTTCCAGCAGGAGTTGCATTGCTGGCTACGTACATGTCATTAAAACGTGACTCTCTGGGAGACAGACTCAGCAGGTTCTCCTCATTTCTACAAATGGAGACTAGAGAAGTTTTCTGGGGCCTATATCTGCTTCTCAAGAAATTTTCTAGCTGCAGTAGTTCTGTTGAATTCCATTGCAAAGGATTCTGAGCAATGTTATTTCCCCTCCTTTGTCTATAGATTCCTTTACATGTCTATCCAGCCCCCTCCTTAAGGGTACTTCAAGTTTCATTCTCAAGAGCTCTAGCAAAAACAACTGTTGATGTCCTTCGTTTTCACCTGTGTAGTGTTCTCCACATGTGGGATCTCCTGCCAAAGATAGCCTAATGTCTGGCCAGCATACCAAAGCTTTTACATCCTCCTGGCATCATACATCATGTATGCTCCATCGCAGGTGTAGGGCATAAAGGTGACGTACAGATGTTTAGTACTCAGAACAACTTTGCTGCCAATCTGAATGCCACAGTTGAACACTGGTCTAAACATCCTTTGCTGAGCTGGTATCTGCCACGTTATTTAAAGCCAAGTGCCCCATTGGGGTTCATCTTTTTCCATCTTTTTTTTGTGTACTTGAGGTTCATGTCATCCAGGAAGAGAAAATGTCAGTGTGGGAGGCAGATTCCTCATAAAGACTATAACAAGTGTTTGTTCTGCCTGGGTGTATCAGATGGTCATACCCAGTGCATCATTTGTAAGGCTTTTATTCTTAAAACTCTTTGCAGCTATCTGTTGTCCTTATCCATTTTACCTTGAGAACCAGCATTTCAGACGTTTGACCCAGGGTACCATAGTCAAATCCAGCAATGCTAAGATACAGTTGTCTCTTAAAAAGACAACAAAAAAGTCTCAGGCTGATTCTGCTACTGTCCAGCCTCCACTGGACGTCTTCCTCGAGTTGGATAAAGCCCCACTACCAACACTGTTTTTTCTGTAGCAGCCCTGTAAGAGGCCAGCATGGAACAGTCTTCTGACACGTCCTCTGAGGCTGCACAAACATATACCACAAATGTTGAGGGGGGAACAGCTGATCGTTTCCAAAGGGCCTGTGGGGGTCACCAGATTCTTGTTAGGGAAGAGGTTCTTGGTATCATTGAGTCTGGGCTCTGAGCTCCCTAGGGTGGTCAAAGCTGGCATCCCATTAAAGAAACAGAAAACTAAATATATTCCTCCCATTGCCAAGGATTCTAATAGGCAATGGCAGGACTTTACCCAGGGTGTGTTCGGTGCCCTGATGGCGTTGAAGTCCCTTCAGGAGTTAGGTGATCCTGCTTCTCCTTGGTGTTCTACTGCAGCCAGAAGGACTAGGGAATCTGATTGTACAGATGGGGAGGTGGATTCAGGAGAGGAATCCTTGCCGTACTCACCACAAATTGCCTTACCCTTACAGTATGGGTCAGAGGAAAGCAGTTCCGTGAGTCTTGATTCTCTTGGGGACACTGGTTCATGTGATGGAGCTTTTTAAGTGAAATTACTCCCAGGTCTCTGACATGGAATCTCCTAAATCTTCTGCAGCTCCCCAGTTTTGGATGCTTTGTTGGATATATTTGCAGCTGCCTCTTTGGCTGCTGATTCCCAAACTTCAGCTCCAAAGAATCCTTCAGGGACATAAATCCTCAAACCCATGTGACCAGGTATGTTTTGGCCTAAACCTTCCTGACTCTAAAGCAAGACTGCTGCCCTTGCCTTACTGAGTTCTACTTCACAGGTAGCCCATCATTCTCTCAAATGTAGTTATGATGCAGCTGGTGCATCTTCTAGAGCTGCTGCTTCAGATTAATTTATGAGGAGGTGCTCGTGGCTTTGCCTTCGGGCCTGGAATGATGGCAAAAGGCCAAGTGTCTAGATGAAATTTTGGACAATCAAAATCTTTGGTACAGCTGCTGCTGACTTGTTTAAAACCCTACAGACTAAACAAAACGGCACAAGTGCTGAATCAACCAGGAACAAAACCAAAAAGCACTTGAAGGAAATGAGGCTCCAGGCGTAAATTCAGATGGTATATTGAGGTATAAAAATAGCGTAAACGCCAGAAACACTCCACACAGCGTTTTCGTGTAAAATCACTTCATCAGACAATTTTACACCCACAATGCATGCCCCTTAAATACAAAACTTCTAATTGAATAACCACCAATTAAACCAATATTCTGACCTTCTTAATTACACTTAGTAAGACGAACATAAAGCAAACACTAAATGCAGGATATAATTTAACCAAAATAACAATAAAAAGGGCAAACTTCCTTTATTCATTTAGGCATAGCCTAATAAGCTTCCCTTAATTTATATCTAAAGTTGCACTACTTACATTAAAAACTAAGAATTAAAAACTCAATTATTCTAATTCAGATTGTGTTGCATAAAATTTCAACAAACACATATATTAAATGATAGGTTGGTGCCATCTAGTGGAAGAAACCATAATTACTATAAATTCAATACCATACTAGCAGGGAAAGACCAAGTAAAATGATTCACAAAAAGTTCTTTCCATCACACTACATAATATATATATAAATAGATTAAAACACATTTCAATACATACATAATAAACTAGATTCTAGCTATATACTTAATAAATAATTCATCAGTTTCCTTCATTACAATAAATAAATAACAACAAATAAATATACAAGTTAAAAACACTTCTGTTAAAAATAATTTCTTTAATTCTTTAAAAAATGCTTTGATTAAGATGGTTTTAGTCGGAAATTAATACATATGTTGGTACTTCACAGTTTAGCTGCCCTCATTTTGAGTACTGGGGTTATTGAAATCAAATCATTCAGGCCGGGGGGTTTATTGGCCTCCAACTGTAATTGCCATAAAAGCTCCCTGTACTCAATTTTGGTTAAATTATATCCTGCATTTAGTGTTTGCTTTATGTTCGTCTTACTAAGTGTAATTAAGAAGGTCAGAATATTGGTTTAATTGGTGGTTATTCAATTAGAAGTTTTGTATTTAAGGGGCATGCATTGTGGGTGTAAAATTGTCTGATGAAGTGATTTTACACGAAAACGCTGTGTGGAGTGTTTCTGGCGTTTACGCTATTTTTATACCTCAATAAACCATCTGAATTTACGCCTGGAGCCTCATTTCCTTCAAGTGCTTTTTGGTTTTGTTCCTTGTTTAAAACACTACAAGACAAAGGTAAAGTTATGCAAGATCTTAAACACACTTTTGTTACACCCATCCCCAAATTTCAGAGAAACTATACTTCTATGTCTGCCTTTATTCGTAGGCAACCACACCAGCCTTCTTAAGGGATGAGGTTTCCTAAGTGCATGTCTGAGTAAACCCACCCAGACTTCCAAAGCTCAAATGCCCCCTTTTCAGGACAAATCTGCTTCCATCTGACTTACCCCACCCCCGGCCAGGTTTCCCTATTTGGAACAGAATATTTCAGATTCTTGAGTTTTGTCCATTATCAGTCAGTTTTTTATGGTATGGAAATCCCTTCTGCCATCTCAGGTCTTCCTCAACCTGTTAAAACCAACTTCCTCATTTTTTTGTGGTACTGCAGGATCTGTTGGATTATGGCACCATCCAACCTGTTTCAGAATCCTAAAAAGGAATAGGGTTTTACTCCAGAATGTTTTTGGTTCCCAGAAAAGAAGGATCATGGAGACCTGTCCTATACCTCTCTTCTCAATACTTTTCTAAAGATTCCTTCTTTCTGGATGCTTTCCCACCAGACTCTGTTTCCTGTTTTACTTCCACAGGTATTTCTGGTCTAAGCTAAAGGACTATCTTCATATTCCCATTCACCCTGTCTTCATGAAGTTTTTATGTTTCTTCCTCTCATTTTCAGTTCTCTGCTTTGTCCTTTGTTCTTTTTACAGCCCCAAGTCTATTTTCCAAATGCCTGGCCCCTGTCTTAGCCTTTTGCAGACTTCAAGCAGTCCAGATATTCCCATATTTGGATAACCTGCTTCTTCAGGCCCATTCTCAATCCAGTCTTCTGTGGCGTCTGCACTTCACCATGCATCTTCTGCACAGTCTGGGATTCACCATCAGTCTCAAGAAGTCCGATGTCCTTCAAGGATGCATCTGCAGTCTTTACAAATGGGTTGTCCTGTCGTCAGGCAGCCCTTCGGTCGGCCGGATTCCAAAGTCTGGGTCTGGCTTCGGCTGGTGTCGCACTTCACCCGACGTCATTGCGGCAGTTATTCGGGTATAAAGGAATCAGCCAACGCCATTTTCCTCAGTCTTTCTTGCCGCGTGGCACCCGAAGCAGAAGCTGTTCGCAAGTGCCGGTCGGTCAGATCCAGAGATTACTACTACCGAATACTACTTCGAAGACTTCTATAAAGCTAAGTACCTTGTTGGGGACTCTTTCTTGCCTCAGCCGATGTCAGAGAAAGTTAATAACTGTTTATCTTGTGGGAAACAAATACCTCATAAAGATTTCCACTCCTATTGCATACATTGTTTAGGCCCAGACCACGACGTAGCAGCTTGTCTAGCCTGTGCTTCCTTTAACCGACGGACGCTTAGACGTCGATCGGACTTTGCTGAACAGGTTTTCGGCTCCGATTTTGCCTACATTATGCCGTCGGATCCTCCGACTACGCAAATAACCAAAAAACGCAAAGAAAAGGACCGACACTCGCGGTCCGCGGTTTCGGCCGAAACCGCGGTTAAGCAAACCACGAGTGTCTCGGTTTCGGCCGAAGCCAAGCAAGCGGTTCTTTCTTCAGCCGATACCTTGCCTTCTACCGAGGCCTCTTCTAACCTGGTAGAAACGGCTTCTGAAATCCAACCTTCTGTTGCGGTTTCACAGGATTTATCAGACACCATTCCCCTGGATATTTCTACCCCTTCACGTGGAGCTGCTAGGCCTCCTCCAGCTATGTCTATTAAGGCCTTTGCCAGGGCTAAAGCAGCCAAAGCATCAAAACCTGTGCCTGCCAAGCCCCCCTCTCACAGGCCCAGCACCAGCTCCCATATGCTTTCTTTGGCTGAGGATCTCATCTCTTTAATCCGTGGAGCCCAGCCTCATCCAGACAGGGCCTCTCTCCCTCATCCAGAAAAGAGGCCTAGAGCAGAGCCCCCTGAGCCAGTATCCACAGATGATTCCTCTGATGACTCAGAACATACAGACCCTCCAGAGGCTTCTTATTCTCCTTACGAAGACTCTGATGCTGAGGAGTCCATCCCTTCACCCTCTCCTCCTGAGGAATTTTCCTTTGGGGAAACCTTGCATGCTATGAGGGAACAATTTCAGTGGCAGGGCCAAGATTTCTCAGACTCTAGAAAAAGGCTTAGGACCTTTCTACATTTGCCACAGCATAGGCCTTTAGCTATACCTCCAGTTCTTTCTGTTGTTGATGATTCATTTAATGATGCTTGCACTGCTCCTGATACTTTACCTCCGGCTCCTGCTAAGCCCGATAGGTACTACAGGGTCCCGGACACTCATCACCACTTATATAAGGCTCCTTTTGCAGATCCAGAGACTATCTCCCAGGGTCCAAAAGCTGTAGCAGCTACTTCTTCTAAAAAACCCCTCCCCTCTGAAAGGGAATCCAGGTCCTTAGAGAGATGGGGTAAAAAAGTTTACACCTCTGCTACTTTGTCAGCTAGAGCTTTGAACTGCCAATTTCATATGATTCAATATCAAGAGTTTATGCTTGACCAGTTGACTAAAAAGCTGTCCTCTGAATCTTTAGATAAAAAGTATGTTCAAGAAATGGTACATAACATACAGCAGGTTAGTAACCATTCTTTAAAATGTGGCTATGATGCACTGGAGGCTTCCTTTAGATCAGCCATGACTGGCACAGTTATCAGGAGGCATGCATGGTTGAAAGAACAGGCATTACCAGACCATGTCAAATTTAAGCTTTTGGATGCACCTATGGACAAGGTCAATTTATTTGGTGCCCCTGTACAGCAGGTACTAAAAAAGATGGAAGAGAAAGCAAAATCTGTGCAAACAGTAAAAGATTTCTTACAAGTTCAACCTCCAAGGTTTAGCAGGAACTAGCCCTCCAAGAATTGGTCCTTTCCGGACTCCTCTAAGACACAAAGAGGCAGGAATAGGCGCTCTAGAGGCAGAAACCAATCCAGGGGTGCCTACAGGGGTCACCAGTGGCAGGGTAACAACCAACGAGGCACGGATACAGCCACCACCACCACTACAACAACTCAATCACAGTGACTTGGCGGTGGCACCGCCTACCAGGGAACAACTAGAAGCACCTTTAGGCGGAAAGCTAACCTTATTTTCAAGAAACTGGCACTGCATTACAAGAGAGAAATGGATTTTGCAAACTATAGACCAGGGTTACAGATTCCATTTCCATACTCTACCAGAAAAGAGAGGAATGCCAAACCTACCACCTACTCAAAGGACAGAAGCTCTAAAACAAATATCTCAATTATTAAGAATGAGAGCTGTGGAAAAGGTACCATCTATGGAGCAAGGAAAGGGATTTTACTCCAGACTCTTCCTGGTACCAAGAAAAGAAAACAAATGGAGACCTATTCTAGACCTGTCCGCTTTAAACACATTCCTCATTGTTCCAAAATTCAAAATGCTGACCCTACAGCAGCTTCTTCCCATGCTGGGCAAGGAGTCTTGGCTGGTAACTCTAGATCTCAAGGAGGCATACCTGCACGTCCCCATAAGACCAATTTGCAGAAGATACCTCAGATTTCTTGCAGGATCAGAGCATTATCAATTCTCAGCATTGCCCTTTGGCTTATCTACTGCGCCCAGAGTGTTCACGAAATGCCTGGCATCAGTAATCGCTCATTGCAGACTTCAGGGGATTCAAATCTATCCCTACCTGGACGACTGCCTGATACAAGCGGACAACAAAAACAAACTAACAGAAGACTTACAAAGAGTCATCTACCTACTGCAAGCCCTGGGATATACAGTCAATACAAAAAAGTCAAGGCTGATTCCATCCCAAAGAATAACATTTCTGGGTGCAGAACTGGACACATCAAAACAAATGGCATTTCTAACTACAGAAAAGAAAGAGCAACTTCCTCTCTACTTCTTGGCATTAACAAAGCAGAACCATCTAACTGCAAGAAAAGTGCTACAAGCTCTAGGCTTCATGGCATCCTGCATAATACTGGTCCCTCATGCCAGGCTGCATATGAGAAAGCTACAGTGGTACCTAAAGAATTTGTGGTCCCAGCACAAGCACAGCCTAGAAACCAAAATTCCAATGATCCCATGCCTGAAGCAAGAGTTCCTATGGTGGGCTCAGGCCTGCCAATCAAACACAGGACTGCCCTTCTGCAAAAGTCAACCAAGACAAACCATCACGACAGATGCCTCAGACCTCGGGGGGGCACACATGATGGGCAAGTGCATTCAAGGCCTATGGACTCAAGACCAGCTGCATCTGCACATAAATCTAAAAGAAATGATGGCAGTAAAATTGGCAATCCAGGCATTCAGACCTTTTCTCCAAGAAGGCCAGTTGATGATAAGGACAGACAACACCACAGTTATGTGGTACATCAACAAACAGGGAGGCACACACTCATACCCTCTATGCCGGCTGGCACTGGACCTATGGGATGTGGCTCTGAGCTACAACATTCAGTTACAGGCAATTTATGTACCAGGGAAGGAAAACATTCTAGCAGACATATTAAGCAGAACTACAACAGATGCCCACGAATGGATGCTGCATCCGGACATCTTCAAAACCATCACAAGAGAATGGGGATTACCACAAATAGACTTGTTTGCATCCACATTCAATCACCAGTTGAAGAAATTCTGCACAATGACTTACCACCCACTTGCTTGGAAGGTGGACTCCCTATCTTTCAGTTGGAAAAGCCTGACAGCATACGCATTCTCACCACTTCCTTTGATGCACAAGGTGCTTCTGAAGATCAAAGAGGAACGTCCGAGGATCATTCTGATAGCCCCAGACTGGCCAAGACAACATTGGTATCCACTGCTGAGGAGCATGTCCCGGGAACAAATATGGACACTGCCCCTGATCCCATTACTGCTAACACAGAACAACTACAACATCCTGCATCCAAACCTAAAAACTCTGCAGCTAACTGCCTGGAACATTACATAACAGCAATTAACCCAAATTTATCCCAAAGGGTTAAAGACATAATCCTGGAGGCTCGTAGACCTTCAACAAGAAAGAATTATGCAGCAAAATGGAAAAGATATCTCATCTGGAGTACTGCAAAGGGGCAAGATGTGACACTGGTGAACATAGCCAACATCCTGGAGTACTTGGCGGAGCTCTTCCATACAGGCCTGTCCTACTCTTCCATCAAGATACATGCATCAGCTATTTCAGCAGAATACAGCTTGGATCCTCCTGTCTTCTCGCATCCTCTGCTCAGACAGTTTCTGAGAGGAATTAAAAATGTAAAACCTCCCAGGAAACCTCCATTGCCAGCATGGGACTTGAAATTTGTGCTAGAAAAACTGACTCTTCCTCCTTTCGAACCAGCAGCAACAGCAGAATTACAATACTTATCCTGGAAGACTGCTTTCCTGCTGGCAATAACTTCAGCAAGAAGGGTCTCTGAACTACAGGCATTAATGGCAGTGCAACCCTTCCTGATCTTCCATCAAGATAGTGTCCATGAGAACAAATCCTACATTTATGCCTAAGGTGGTATCCAGAGTCTCTTTAAATCAGGCTATCCACCTTCCTACATTCTTCCCCAACCCACAGAACAGGGGGGGAAAGGCTCTTACATACCTTGGATGTACACAGACAATTACGCTACTACCTGGACAGGACAAAAAACAATAGAAAAACTGACCAGCTTCTGGTAGCATATGCAACAGGAAAGGAAGGAAAACCAATTTCTAAACAGACAATCTCCAAATGGATAGGAAATTGCATTAGATTTTGTTACTCCTACCATGGAAAGAAAACTCCAGAGAACATCAGGCCTCACTCCACAAGGGCTACAGCCACTACCACAGCTTTCTTACAAGGAGTGACTACCAAGGACATTATAGAGGCTGCTACTTGGACCTCCGTGCATACATTTGCCAAGCATTATAACTTACCTCTATACTCTAGATCCCGTGCTGGTTTTGCCACTGCTGTTTTGCAAGGGATCCTAACTACACCATAATCTCTTCTCATTTCCTCCTCCCCTAGTTTAGCTATGGTATTCTACCCATTTGTAAAGACTGCAGATGCATCCTTGAAGGACATAGTACAGTTTTGTACCTACCATAAATGTAGATGTCCGAGAGGAATGCATCTGCAGTCAGGATTACCCACCCTCCTTCCCCTCTGAGGTACTCCTAGGGTATTTGCCAATCTACAGCTAGCTTGGGGGGGATCTATTATGGTGTATTTGTTTGTATATATGTACATACATGCTTATTTTATGTGTTTGCTCTCTACTATTTGGAAACTTTGGCATTTATCCAAATTTAGCCATCCAAGAGGGCACCTGGCATCTGGGGCAAGAAACACTGAGGAAAATGGCGTCGGCTGATGCCTTTATACCCGAATAACTGCCGCAATGACGTCGGGTGAAGTGCGACACCAGCCGAAGCCAGACCCAGACTTTGGAATCCGGCCGACCGAAGGGCTGCCTGACGACAGGACAACCCATTTGTAAAGACTGCAGATGCATTCCTCTCGGACATCTACATTTATGGTAGGTACAAAACTGTACTTTCTGACTCCTCATTTTCATGGGTTGTGAACCCAAACCATTCCAGTGTTGATTTCTATACAGTCTTCTAAGTTTGTGTCTGACAACCTACTTCCAGTCTCTACATCTGCTTTCTGCCATTCTTGCAAGGGAATTTATCAGACCCTTGGGGTTTATGGCATCTACCATTCCCATGCCTCCCTTTGCTAAGCTTTGTATAAAGAAGCTTCACTGGGTACCTAAAGACGGTTTGGTTCCAGGATTGCCATCCACTAGTTTCCAGTTTCCTTACCTTGTCTTAAACTGTAGTTTCATTGGTGGATTCAGCAGATCTCCCTCAGTCCAGGCCTGCCTTTTCAGACTCCTACCCCCCTACTGAAGAGGTGTTCATAGACAGTTCCAATCTGGTGTGGGGAGAGTCTTCCAACCAGCTTCAAGGTCTATGGCCGTTCTTCAGTGGTCATACTACATCAACATAAGAGGTAAGGGTGCTCATTCTTGCTCTTCAAGCCATCTATTCTCTCTGGTCTCCGGGTCCTTTAAAGGTCTTTGCAGACAGCACCGCAGTCATGTGGTACAGACAGCACCGCAGTCATGTGGTACAGACAGCACCGCAGTCATGTGGTACAGACAGCACCGCAGTCATGTGGTACAGACAGCACCGCAGTCATGTGGTACAGACAGCACCGCAGTCATGTGGTACAGACAGCACCGCAGTCATGTGGTACAGACAGCACCGCAGTCATGTGGTACAGACAGCACCGCAGTCATGTGGTACAGACAGCACCGCAGTCATGTGGTACAGACAGCACCGCAGTCATGTGGTACAGACAGCACCGCAGTCATGTGGTACAGACAGCACCGCAGTCATGTGGTACAGACAGCACCGCAGTCATGTGGTACAGACAGCACCGCAGTCATGTGGTACAGACAGCACCGCAGTCATGTGGTACAGACAGCACCGCAGTCATGTGGTACAGACAGCACCGCAGTCATGTGGTACAGACAGCACCGCAGTCATGTGGTACAGACAGCACCGCAGTCATGTGGTACAGACAGCACCGCAGTCATGTGGTACAGACAGCACCGCAGTCATGTGGTACAGACAGCACCGCAGTCATGTGGTACAGACAGCACCGCAGTCATGTGGTACAGACAGCACCGCAGTCATGTGGTACAGACAGCACCGCAGTCATGTGGTACATCAACCAATGGGGCAAAAAGGTCTCATCTTCTTTGCAGTCTAGCTGTTCAGGCCTGTGACTTGATTGTTTGTCATCAGTTAACCCTTTAGGCAGTCTATATTCCTTCAGAACTCATTGTGGCAGTCTCTCTGAGCAGGACCAGGACACCTCAGAAATTCATGCTTCACAGAAAGTTGTTTCTGAGTGTAGTACATTGATGGAGTATCCTTCAAGTAATGTTTTTGCCTCATCTCTGAACAGGAAACTTCCTTGTTTTTGTTTCAGAATCCAAATTCTTCTGACTTGAAAGGTGGATGCCATCTCCTTTTCCTGGAAGGGAATGTTCATATATGCTTACCCTCCTTTTCCTCTGCTTAATAGGGTCTTACACAAGATCATGAAGGCCTCCCCCAGAATCTTGAAATTTTGCTGGTGACTCCCTTTTGGTCAAAACAGCACTGGTTCCCCCCTTTTCGTTTACCTGGCCCAGAGACCAGTCATCAAAAGTGACCTCACCAGTTGGATTTTGTCACACAAGAGAAAGGGGTATGTCATTCACCCATGCTTGTAGACTCTTCAGTTGATACATTTGATATAGGATTTCGATCCCTTTTAGACACCATTTTTCTGAGCACATGCTGTGAATTCTGCAGGAGGCCAGAAATCACATAACCAGGATCCCTTCTCAGTGGGGAATCAGTTTGGTCCTTTCTTACTTTTGTGAACCGTACCATGTTGCCCTAGTATATTTTTCTGTTAAAGCTCACTTGTTGGCAATCTGTGCTTGTCTGCCCTTGCTTTGAGGTCAAACAATTCTGTAAGGGTGTACGTCATATCAGCGCCTCACCCCCCCCCCCCCCAAGAAAACCTATTCCTTCTTTTTTGGGGCCCCAGTTTTGGCCTTGAAAAATGTATTCCTTTTGAGCTTGCTTCTTTCTCCTTTTAGCATTAATGTTTTGTTAATTTCATCTTATTTCAGCCAGGAGTTTCTGAGCTTCACTTTTGTTAATTTTTCACTCTGGGATATCAACTTAATGTTGCTTAGCACTCAGAATCCTTTACCTTTCATGTTTTTCATGTCTGTTTCTCCTGCTACAAATAATGAAGGCCCCACCATTTTCCCTTATTCTGTGTCTGCCTGTAGTGACCTAAACTGGACGGAAGTGATTAAGTAGGTGGTGTTCATTGTCACTGTTGCAGTCCTAGAGCTCTCTGCTGTTGAGACCAGTGTCTGGCCTTTAATAGTTGAGTGCCCCCCCCCCCACGACCAGGCTGACAGTCTTACCTTGGATACCTTCACATACCTGTATGGATTACATCTGCCTGTGCCATCTTAAGTTCTTCTTTACCATGTATGAAGTTGTTTCAAGAGTTTGTCACTGTCCGTCATTGTTCCAGGCCTATGAATGAAGAGCATCAAGCATCATCTGGGGACTCCTGTTTTGAATTCTTAGCTTTACAGTACAGTTGTTTGTAGTTTTCTTTTAGTAGACATATAGGAAATGGACTTCCAGGCACAGGAGTGTGGAGTTTGTCATATCTCAGCAAAATCAGGTATATGCACAAGCCCTAAATATAGCATGAATACTTCCATGTCCAGTGCTTTTTGTTCATGCCTATAGCATGATGTGGCTGTGACTGTACTATCTGTGAGGAGGTTCACTTGAAGACCATAAAGCGAAGGTAGGAAAACCCTTCAGGCATATCATGTCAGACTCACTACTAGTAGAAATCATCTGCCATGTCTGCTGACTTTCAGCAGCAGTGTGACACAGATGTCCACTTCAAAAAAAAAAAAAAAAAAAAAAAGTCACATCCATAGAGAAAAACAACGAAATACATTGGAAATTCAAGCACTGCTGACACATTTGGGGCACTCTAACTTCGCTTGCCCTGATGCATGATATTGTTGAGGCAGATCGTTTTGGAGAGGAGTACTCTTACCATGACAAGAGAAAGTAATTGTTTTGTTTTTTAAGCAAGAAGCATCTATTAAATGGAATATATGACAAAGGCAATCGTACATTTATGTAACTCATTCTCTCCAGTACAGCTGTTTTGTTTCTGTAGCTTTAACTCCTGGTGGGTATTGCTTGAGTCTTAAAAAATAAATTATCCCCTTACAGTTCTAACACTCGTTAACTGATGTCAAATATTGATGTAGTTATGTTTGCCATCACACATGCGTCAAGATAAAATGTTCTTGATACCTTGTATTTAGCATGGTTTTGCAGTTATTAATGCAAATATGAAAAAGCAATGTTTGAACATCTAGTGGCTCAGTAGGAGGTAACTTAAGAAACCCATGGAGACGCACTTTGCTGTAATGAGATAAATGAAAACAAACAATATTGACATAATTTTAGTTGCAAACATTAAACTTCGCAAACCATATTGCCTTAAATGTAGTTGCAAACATTATGCAAAACTTGTACTCCATCTAGTCATTGTCAAAGATTACATAGCTCATTCAGATCCTGCCTTCTTTTAAAACGTTGTTCCTCCTCTGCATGTATTGTTCCCGTAATTCCAGTTTTTTCTTTATAATTTGCACCTACCCTTTTCTAAAGATCCCAGTTCCAGTTACTGTATTCACTACACTAGTATAGTTAGTTTAGATTTTGATTTCCATTTTGTAGTAATTGCTTTTTTTGGCAGCCATTATAATTAGACTCAGCAAGACCTTACTATGTGTAGGCAACTCTGATTCTGTATCATAGCTCAAAAATAAAATAATTTCCTTAGTTACACCAATTTGCTCACCCAGTATCTCTGCCAGAGCAGTCTGCAGGGACTCCTTAGCCTGCCGACTCCTTACAATCCCAGAAAATGTTCCCAGTTGCCTATTTCTTCCCCATCACACTTCTGTCTGCCTGAGGGGAAAAATGCTTTGGAGTCTGTTTGGGCTATAAAAATATCTTTGTAAACAATTCCAAGCCAAGATCCTAAATCTTCTAGACTTTGTTGCATATTTGGGAGAGGCACACACATCCACCATTGTTTTTTTGAATTGCTTATCCAGTCTCTTCCCAATCCTTTCTAACCTCCTTTGATTGATTCTTATAGTTATCATGCAATATTTTATATGGTCTAATAATTATTTCCTTTTTTAACAGCAGCTTCTGTTCTACAGTCACCTAAAAACTCTACCAGTGCTGGTCTTTTTGCTTAGGATCCCCCTACTTTCTCTTTTGCCTATCCTATGATATCAATCCTTCATAGGGAAGGAAATCTCTATCCTACAGTCCAATAAATTATTGGCCTCTTCCCATTCTGTTACTTTTCCTTCTCTAATCATTTGCTCCCAGTACCTTGGTTCAGAGTAATTGATTTGGTGAAAAAAAGCATGTCAGTGACCATTGCCTTTAAGGCCTTGAATTTGCATGTTCACATTCTGATGGTATTAAGAGTATATAATTAAGCCCAATATACTTATGGGGGAGTTCAGGATGAAATCCTGAAGGTAGCTGTGATTAAACAAGCCCAAACCATTTCACAGATGTTCTTCGTGTTTCACTGTTGCAGTCATTACATTTGGGTTATCTGCTTGCAGGTAGTCCTTAGTCGGCCTGATTAACAAAGTCTTGGGTCCTGTGTCTGTTGCTGTCCCTTCTTCCATGACGTCTGGTCATCAGGGGTATAAAACATGCAGCTGACTACATTACATCAGTTTTTCTTGCTGTGCGGTGCCCGAAGCAGAAGCAGTTCACAAGTGCCAGTCGGCCAACTCCTGAAATTTTCGATGTTCGTGTTTCACTGTTGCAGTCATTACACTTGGGGTTATCCTGCTGGCAGGCTACCCGCAGTCGGCCTGAATTCCAAAGTCCTGGTTCGGCATCTGTTGCTGTCGCCTCTTCCCTGACGTCAGTACGCCAGAGGTATAAAAGATGCAGCCAACGCCATTTTCTTTAGTCTTTCTTGCTGCGCGGTGCCCGAAGCAAAAGCAGTTCGCAAGTGCCGGTTGGCCAACTTCTGAGATTTTCAAAGACGAATTTCAGATCCGAAGTCTTCATTAAAGCTAAGTACCTCATTGGGGGAAAGTTTTTTCTTGCTCCAGACCGATGTCAGAAAAAGTTAACAATTGTATTTCTTGTGGGAAGCAAATTCCTCATAAGGATTTTCATTCCTACTGTATTCCTTGCCTAGGCCCTGATCACAACATTGCTAGCTGTCTGTTTTACACTAGATTTAACCAATGCACTATTAAGCTTAGGTACGATTTTGTTTTTCATTATTTTGGCCGAAGATTCAATTATATAATGCAAGAGGAACAGCCGACGACAGGAGTTTACAAAAAGCGCAAGGAAAAAGAAAAGGGACAGGCATCCGAGGTCCAAAACAGACGAGGCTACCGCTAAGCCAGTCGCCGGTTCTCAGTGAGGCGCTTTCGCAGCCCCTGACGCCCGCTTCCTCAGAGCCACAGGCCGCTGCTGACTCCCACGTGGAGCCAACTAGGCCTCTGGATACTGAAGGTATTGGGCACTCGAAAACTATCCCCTCAGATGGGTCCGGAGCCGCTGAGAGATAACTACTCTGGCAGACGAATTAAGCAGAAACCTCCCAGATCCCCACGAGTGGAAACTGGATCCACAAGTCTTCAGCATGGTAACAAAGGAATGGGGATGCCCAGACATAGATCTCTTTGCCTCCCCCCACAACTGCCAACTACAGAGATTCTGCACAAGGACTTATCACAAGCAAGCATGGAAAGTGGATGCTCTATCATTCAGCTGGTAAACCCTAACAGTTTATGCCTTTCCTCCTCTGCCTCTCCTCCCCAAGGTGGTACTCAAGGTCAGACAAGAGAAATCAAAAATGATTCTGATTGCCCCAGACTGGCCCTGCCAGCACTGGTACCCAATCCTAAAGAGCTTGTCTCAAGGCCCAGCCTGCACATTACCTCTGATTCTTCACTTACTGACCCAACAAAAACAATCAGATCCTGCACAGCCAACTCAGGACCCTAATCTGGCAGCATGGCGGATAATGTAGCCATTCAGAACACACCTCTCTCTAAAGCAGTAATGGATGTTATTTTGGAGGCCAGGAGGCCCAGTGCCAGGAAATCTTATGCAGAAAAATGGAAGAGATTCTGTGTTTTGAACCAAGCACTAGGAATCGACACGTTTGTACCAAATATTCCTCAGATTTTGCAATGCCTAACTGAGATACTGGACAAAGGGCTATCCTTTTTATCAATTAAAATCCATGCCTCTGCCATTTTAGCTCATTAAAATATGGAACCACCTGTTTTTTCTCATCCATTGCTAAGGCAGTACCTCAGAGGGGCCAAAAATATAAGACCCCCCAAGGAGAGCACCAGTACCTGCATGGGACCTCAACTATGTCTTGGAAAAACTCACACTACCGCCATTTGAGCCAGCCAATACAGCTGAGATAAAATTCTTATGGAAAACAGCTCTGCTCCTAGCAATAACCTCTGCAAGACTAGTCTCAGAGTTACAGGCACTCATGGCTGTGGAACCTTTTATCATTTTCCATCCAGAGAGGGTTTCTCTGAGGACGAACCCGACCTTTATGCCTAAGGTGGTGTCCAGTGTGGCTCTTAACCAGACCATTCATTTGCCTACTTTTTATCCAAACCCACAGAATAAGGGTGAGAGACTCCTACATTCTTTGGACATACACAGACAGCTATGCTTCTACTTGGACAGAACTAAAGCTTTCAGAAAGACTGAGCAACTCTTAGTGGCATATGCTGCAGGATCACAAGGAAAAGCTATCTCTAAACAGACTATTTCAAAATGGATAGGTCACTGCATTCATTTCTGCTATGCACAACCTGGCAAATCAGTGCCTAAGGACATTAGGCCACATTCAACCAGAGCAGCAGCCACTTTAGCAGCCTTCCTCAGAGGAGTACCAACCAAAGACATTTTAGAGGCTGCAACTTGGAGTTCAGTGCACACTTTTACCAAGCACTACCACTTACCTCTTTACTCTAAATCCAGAGCAGACTTTGCCACTGCAGTTCTGCAGGACCTTATAACTCCTCCTAATCCTATTTAGATCCAGCCACCCAACCTCAGCTTTGGGACTCAACCCAACTGTAATGACTGCAACAGTGAAACACGATGAACATAGTACAGTTGTGTACCTACCATAAATGTAGATGTTTGAGTGTATCCACTGTTGCAGTCCAGGTTACCCACCCACCACCCCCCTATTCTTTGCTAGAACTTATCTGTACTTCTCTATCCTATACAACCTATGTGGTGTATTTGCTGTTAGGTGAAGGAAATGTTTGTTATGCAGTCCTATCTCGCCTACATTCTTGCCAGTGGGTTTGGCTCCGACTCTGCCGATTTTTACTAGCTCAAAGTCTCTCATTGGCTGGGCTAAGAGGGTATCCCATGGTGCACTGCTCCATATCCCCAGATCTCGTTTGCCGCTTGTGTAGCTCGGACGTGGTCTCGCTTGGCTGTGGCTAAGTACCTTCCTTTTTGCTATTTCTCTTTGAGAAAGTTGTTAGTTCAGACCCAAAAGCTATTTTAATAGCTATTCTTATTGCTGATCGCTAATTTGTGTGTGTGTTTTCAGTGCTTGAGAGTGTTAGTTGTTTGGTATCCCTAACTGTTCCAGTGGGCTAGGTCCGTTTTAGTTAGAGGACCTAGTCCTCCCCGCTGTTACTAGATAAACCTTTGGTCATTGTGTTTTTCCTTTGTAATACCGAGAAGAACCATTTTAGTTAGAGGTTCTTTGTGTGTGGCTAGTATTGTTTTCCTGGTGTGTCTATCTTGTGTGTGAACTGTTTCAGTTAGAGGTTCTCCGTGTATTTTTTCTGGTGTTCTGTATTGTGTGGTTTTTCCCGCTTTTTTTGTAACTTGTATGTAGGCGTTCATAATGTTAATTATAAAATGTCCAAGGATCAGAAGGAGCATAAGCCTTCTGACTTTAAGAAATGTTCCAAATGTGGATATAAAATGTCCATCACAGATGGACACTCTGTCTACTGCCTCGGAGCCATCCATTTGCAGGAGTCGTGTAGCTTTTGTCACGCGCGTTCAGTCCTAGGGTGCTCCAGGAGAGAAAAAACAAATTAGTATTAAAAGGACTTTTGAGGAAGCTATAGATTCGGCTTCTAGTACTCCAAGTCTAAAGCTTCCCAAGTCTAAGAAAAGGTCTCTGGCTCCATCTGCCACTTTGGATCCTCAGGAGAAGATTACTGTTTTGGACTCTACCTCCTCGGCTCCACTGTCCTCTGGGCCGCAGGAGGTATCAGTGCTAACTGAATCGGCGTCTGCTTCTGTTATTGTTGAGCCCATTCGGAGCCGGTCGCCCAGTGTCAGGCATGGTTCACCAGACCAGACAAGAGATCCCAATATCCATCGCTCTTCTCCAAATCCTCCAGGCTTTCTGATTTGGATGTTGATAGGGTAGTGCAGAGGCTCCTGCAGTCGCCGGTGTTGGCCAAATTGTTCTCGGCTCTGACCCACTCTGCTCCGGAGCCAGTTTCTATCACCGTTTCGATGATTCCTCCTCCGAGCACATCCTTGTCATCGGAGCCGGTATGCTCCGCTCCGAGTGATGTTCCTGCGCCGGCTCTGATACCCCCTTTGGGTCTATCTGTGCCGACATCGGCTTCGATCATGTTCTGTCCTCAGGGTTCGAGACTCTGGTCTCTTCGGTCGGGCCTGAGAGGGATACTTCAGGACAGCTGTCTGTTCCGAGTCTCCCACTCGGTGCATCAGCTCAGGGGACCCCGGTCCCGGTCGTGGCCTCGGACTCGGGAGGACCTGCCTTCGAGGCCATGCGGAGCATGCTGGCAAGATCGTCAGCTACATAACCCGGGTCGGTCATCCCGTCCCCCACCACCCCGGCGAGAGCCTCTGACACTCACCTATCCATGGACAGTAGAGCGCCAGGCCCTAAGGATACGCCCACGACTGGTCCCCAACTTTCTGAGGGTCTCCCAGAGTCCATGCCTGGGGAGCCTCCTAGAAAGAAATTGTGCAAGAGGAAGCACATAGACTCCCAGGATGAGTCTCACCTCTGATACTGACCTCGAGGAATCTGAAGGGTCCCCCAAGTCTTCCTCTGATGATGATTCCTTCTCCGATATCCTGGAGATACTGGAACAGAGGAGGCTGGCCTTCCAAAACTCTTCAGGAGTCCGTATTCCTTAAGGCTTTTGGTGCTCAATCTTCCGCCTCCTGGGTGTCCACACCCTTCAAACTTCTTGACCTAATTTGGCGAAGAGTGTGGGAAAACCCTGGTTCTGTGGAGCCTGTGCCCAGGCGTCCCAACAAATTCCTGTCCGGACCCCAGGGCAAAGAGTTTCTATCAAAAGGAGTCCCGGTAGATGCCGTGGTGGTGGCGGCAGCCACACAGAAGGAAGTTGCAGAGTCTTCCTCATCGGTCCATCCTCCTAACAAGGAGTCTAGGACCATGGACCGGTACGGGAAGCGTACCCTATGTTCAGCAACCTTCACTTTACGGTCGCTGAATTATTTGTCTCACTTCACTCTGCTCCAGAGAGATCTCCTCAAAGAACTGGGAGATACTCTTGCGGGTAACATACCTGAGGCGGTGGCTCAGACAGTCAACGCACAGGTTTCTACCCTCAACTCCATCGCTAACTCATCCATGCGGCTCATCTCGTATGTGGCCGAGGGAAACGAGTAGGGTGGCGAGCTCAGGGGTCGCCCTTAGAAGGCAAGCCTGGCTGCGCCAGTGTCACTTCACGGAGGCCTTCAAGTCTTCCTTCACTGACGCCCCATTTGATGGTTCCTCCTTGTTTGGGACCAAAGTGAATGACACCCTCACCAGGTGCGAGCAAGAGGGAAAGACTATGTCTTGTATCCCAAGGCCCAGCGGGGGGAGGGGGGGGAGATGTGGTTCAAGAAATCAGAGGTTTTTCCCTGTTGCACAAGGTGAACCCCCCCCCTCCAGAGGCAGGGGAGGGGGGTTTATTCAGGGAGACGTCGCCCCAGAGGCAGAGAGGGTCCCCGCAATTTGGGAGACCGCGACTACTTCCGTGGCTCTCCATACTCTCATTCCTGAGGATGTGCCCGACTGCGCTTATCCGGACCCAGTCGGGGGTCGAATTTCCTTATACCTGGGAGAGCATCACCCAGGACCGATGGGTACTAAGGATAGTTTCCGGAGGTTACCTCATCCCATTCTCTTCAGTACCCCCGCCAATAAGAAAAATCCCAGACGTTCCACCCAGTCAAAGTGATCAAGCAGCTTCAGAGGTCTCTCAGCTGCTAGAAAAAGGAGCCATCCAACCAGTCCCCTCAGACCAAATCAGATTAGGGACTTACTCAAGGTTCTTTTTGGTGCCGAAAAGAACAGGGGACCTGAGACCCATACTAGATCTCAGTCAACTCGACAATTACATACACAAGTCCAAGTTCCGTATGGTCACTTTACAATCGATTCTCCCATTGTTGGGAGAGGAAGTTTGGATGTGCTCCATCGATCTCAAGGATGCTTATTACCATGTCAAAATGGACAAAGCATCCAGGAGTCACCTACGCTTCCGGCTGGGAGCCAGTCACTACCAGTTTCGAGCCCTGCCCTTTGGTCTCACCACAGCCCCCAGGGTGTTCACCAAATGTATGGCAGTGGTGACGGCTCACTTGAGACGTCACGGATTCCAGGTGTTTCCGTACCTGGACGACTGGCTCCTTACCGCCCCCACCATGCATCAGCTAGTTCAGACCAAGGAGGCTACCATCAGTCTGTCACCAATTGCGCATAACGATAAACTGGGAAAAATCTGCTTTATTGCCCTCCCAGCGTGTCACCTTTATAGGAGCAGAGTTGGACACCATTTAAATGCGATCATTCTTACCACAAGAAAGGATCACGGTATTGCAACGACAAATTCATATACTGCTTCCCCTGAGACAAGCGATGGCAAGACTGGTTCTACAGCTCCTAGGGACCATGGCGGCGACTATCATGCTTGTTCCTCTAGCGAGATTACACATGAGACTTCAATGGCTCCTCTTTATCCAGTGGTCTCTCCAAAGACTCCCACTATCTCATACCATCTTAATCACAGACAGGTGCAAGCAGAACCTCCGTTGGTGGCTGTGCACCAACAATTTGAATGGGGGAAAGCCCTTCTTCCCCCCCATCCCTGTTGCCACTGTGACCACGGACGCCACCCAGATGGGGTGGGGGGGCATTATCTCGGCAGGACAGTCCAAGGCACGTGGCATGAACACGAGATATATTCGCATATCAACGTCCTGGAGATGAGAGTAGTGCTTCTTGCGTTGCAGGCACTTCAGGAAGTTCTTCTAGGGACTATTACGATACACTCAGACAACATGTCAGTAGTGTAGTATCTCAACACGCAAGGGGGAACACAGTCTTACCCCCTATGCAGAGAGGCTATGCGAGTGTGGAATTGGGCAATAGCTTCCCAATCGTTTCTGGTGGCAACGCAAATTCCGGGAAAGACCAACGTAATAGCGGACAGGCTAAGCAGAGCAATACTTATACCTTACAAGTGGTCCCTGAATCGGCTGGTTACAGGTTACAGAGCGAATCTTCAGCAGATGGGGTCAGCCTTGCTGCGACCTTTTTGCCAGCCCTGTCAATGTGAAATGCAGCAACTACTTCACGCTGATCCCCTCACAGGGGGAATCACCCAGGGACGTTCTGGTTCACGATTGGCCCTCCGGTCTGCTTTATGCTTTCCCTCCGTTCCCCCTTCTCTCAAGGGTGATTCAGAAAGCACAATCTTTGGGAAGCAGAATGATTCTGATTGCCCCACACTGGCCTCGTCAAGTATGGTTCCCCTTTCTTCAACCATACGTTGTGGACACTCCTTGGATTCTGGACCCTGTACCAGATTTACTGACACACATGGGACAGTTCCACCCCTCTCTGATGACACTCCGGTTGACAGCCTGGCTACTCCACTTCCATCGCTAGTCAGACGTCATAATTTTTCACCAGAAGTGGTCCATATATTATCGTCCTCCCATAAGCCATCCACTAGAAAGATTTACTCTAGCAAATGGAAAAGGTTCTCCATCTGGGCTCATAATAGAGGTAAAGACCCTTACACAGCTCCAATAGATTCAGTTCTTGAGTTCTTCTCAATGCTTTTCTATCAGGGTTCCCCATCAGCCACCATCAAAGTTCAGCTGGCGGCGATATCTAATTTCCACGTAGCGAATGAACCTAGTCTTATGGCGCACAGACTTTGCAAAACTTTCCTTAAAGTCCATGGCCTCCTGCATTCTTCTAATTCCATATGCAAGACTGCATATGAGGAAACTACAGTGTTCTCTAAAAAGCGTATGGTGTCAACATTCTCAGGACCTAGAAACAATGATTACTATCATACTTTGCCTACCAAAGGAACTCTAGGCTTAGGCAGAGGCCTGCCACCAAAACAAGGGACTACCTTTTACACCACCCCCTGCTGCCCAAACCCTAACAGATGCAGCAGACTATGCATGGGGGGGGGGGGTTCACCTGGCAGGGAAGTGCATTCAGGGCAAATGGAACCCAAGTCAAATGCACCTGCATATCAGTCAAAAAGAAATGTTAGCTGTACAGAATGCTTTGACAGCCTTCAAGGACCAAATTCTTCCAGGACAACTAATGGTAAAGACGGACAACCACCACTGTTATGTGGTACATACACAACCAGGAGGGTACACATTCTTACCCTCTCTGCAGACTAGCCATGGCATTGTGGAACACAGCCTTGAGCTACCAAGTGCACCTACAAGCTCAGTTCCTGCCAGGAAAATTAAATACACTGGCAGTTGGACTAAGCAGAAACCTCATGGACCCACATGAGTGGAAACTGGAACCAAGGACTTTCAACATGTTGACAAGCAAATGGGGGAGCCCAGGTATAGACATGTTTGCCTTTCCCCAGAACTACCAATTGGACAAATTTTGCACAAGGACTCCCCACAAACAAGCCTGGAAAGTGGGTGCTCTGTCCTTCAGCTGGAAAAACCCTATCAGTCTATGCCTTCCCCCCTCTGCTTTCCAAAGTACTACTAAAAATCAAACGGGACAAACCAAGGATGATTTTGATTGCTCCAGACTGGCTGTGCCAACACTGGTACCCCCTTCTGCGCAGTGTCAGTTACCTCCATGGCACCTGCCTCAGACTCCTTCCTTGCTGTCTCATCAGGAGAACCAGATTCTGCACCCTCAGCTTCTAACACTGAACCTTGCAGCCTGGCTAATTACTTAATCTCTCCTTTACCATCCCTCAGCAAACCTGTGATGGACATTATTTTAGAGGCAAGGAGGCCTAGTACTAGAAAATCTTATGCTGAAAACTGGAAAAGATTCTGTGCCTGGAACCAGTCTCAAGGGATGAGCACAGCAGCGCCCAATTTACCTCAGATTTTACAATACTTAACTGAGATGCTTCACAAGGGCCTGTCTTTTTCCTACATTAAAATCCACGCCTCAGCCAATTTCAGATCATTATAACACAGAACTTCTCCTCTTCTCTCATCCACTGCTATAGCAGTTCCTCAGAGAGGCCAAAAATTTGAGACCACCCAGGAGAGCTCCAACCCCAGCCTGGGACCTTAACTTTGTCTTGGAGAAACTTACTCTACCGCCTTTTGAGCCAGCTGCTACTGCAGACTTAAAATTTCTTTCTTGGAAAACAGCTTTCTTTTTAGCAATCACTTCAGCTAGAACGGTATCTGAATTACAGGCTCTTATGGCAGTGGAGCCTTTCATCATCTTTCATGCGGACAGGGTGTCCCTCAGAACCCAATCCATCCTTCATGCCCAAGGTGGTATCCAGTGTGGCTCTTAATCAGTCCATTCATTTGACAACCTTCTTTCACAATCCACAGAATAAAGGGGAACTGATACTGCATTCCTTAGATGTGCACAGGCAACTTAGATTCTACTTGGACAGGACTAAACCTCAAAGGAAATCTGAACAACTGCTGGTGGCATTTGCTGCAGGGGCAGAGGCGAAGACTTTTTCAAAGCAAACCATTTCTAAATGGATAAGCCATTGCATTCATTTCTGCTATAAGCACCATGGAAAACCTATCCCCCAGGGGATCAGACCTCACTCCACCAGGGCTGCATCTACCTCTACAGCCTTTCTCAGAGTCTTCCCTACCAGGGACATCCTAGAATCTGCTACTTGGGGTTATGTACATACTTTCACCAAGCATTATCATTTGCCAATTTTCTCTAAATCCAGAGCTGGCTTTGCCACTGCAGTCTTGCAGGGCCTTATAGCTGGCCCTAATGCTATCTAAATTCCTCCTCCCAACCATAGCTTTGGGAATCTACCCAAATGTTATGACTGCAACAGTGAAACACGAACATAGTACAGTTGTGTACACTTACCCTAAATGTAGATGTTCGAGTGTATTCACTGCTGCAGTCCTGGTTACCCTCCCTCCAGCGCCCTAACTTCTTTTGGCTATACCTCTACTTTCCTTTACTATGCTTAAAAGCCTTTTTGGTGTATTTGCTTTTTTGTTGGAGGTATATCTTTGTACTTTTATATTTAATTGCTTCCCACTAGGAGGGCACCTGACATCTGGGGCAAGAAAAACTGATGTAATAGTATCGGCTGCATGTTTTATACCCCTGACCTGACGTCATGGAAGAAGGGACAGTAACCAATGCAGGACCCAAGACTTTGTTAATCAGGCCGACTGAGGGCTACCTGCAAGCAGATAACCCAAATATAATGACTGCAACAGTGAATACACTCAAACATCTACATTTATGGTAAGTGTACACAACTGTATTTTCCACAGGCATGCTATAAAATGTGGGCATGATGCTGTTGGTACAGTATTCGTCTGCTGCAACAGGGTCTATTATGAGACATTCTTGGCTGGGTATCCTACCTCTGACTGAAGATGTGAAGGTTCAGCTCCTTAAACAATGAGTTACTCTTCTGACTCCAGCTTACAATGGGTTTTAAAAGCTGGAGGATAAAAGGCAAAAGTATGCAGCCAGTCAAACACTTTTTACCTTTCTGTTCCTAAATACAACAGAAATTACTCTGTAAACAAGAGCCTTACTACTCAAGGCATTGAAATGTCAAAGGTGAGGTAGATTACACAGAAAAGAAAATGTCAGCAAGAGGATAGAGGGAGGCTTGAAGGCCCTCAGGGCTCAGCCATCAGCAGGGGACAGCTGTGACAATACCAACTTCTTCCAAACCCCAATCCTATCCATCATTGGCTGCTGCTGCCTCCTCCTCGAACTGATCAAGCTTAACTTTGGACCATTGGGTATTAAAAGTTGGCTGTAGGGGGTACCAACTGCATTTCATATCCAAGCAATTAAAAAAATTCCATGTGAATCAAGAGCTCAAGACCTTCAAATCACCCCTTAGCAGAAATGCTACTTTAAAGAACCACAGAACCCATTCCCTCCAACCAGGCAAAGAGTTTTTCCTCCAAGCTGTTCCTTATTCCAAGAAAAGAATGGGCATAGCAACCTATCCTGGATTTAACAACGCTGGACAGATTTGAAGAAGTTCTAAAATTGACGATAATGTCCTTGTGGGCCCTCTTGCCCGTCCTGAGTTCTCAAGTCCTATTGGTGACATTAGCTGTCTAGGATACCTATTTCAACATTTTGCCTTTTGACAGTACCTGAAATTTTTATCAGGGGGTCACCATTTTCCTGTTTTCCCTAGGGTTTGGTTGCTCTACCCACGGATTTTAAAATAATGGCAGTAGCTGTAGCTCGCTATAGAACCAGAGCATCTACATTTTCCCTGCCTGGATGACTGCCTAATTCAGGCAGTCTCAGAGATGCAGAGGTCACTGGAGTACATCATAGCTTGTCTCAACATGCTAGATTTCTCCCCAAATGAGCAAGAGTCAAACTTATGCCTAAGCAGAACAATGATCTTCCTAAATGCCCTTTTGGACATCATCTCAGCACTGTTGTACCTCCCATATGAAAAGCTGGAATCCTTTTCTACCTTATTTCAGGGCATGGTATGAAAGCCAGTGATAACAGCAAGATTTCCTAAGCATTCTGGATCATATAGCATCTGCCATAGTAATGGTGCCTCTAGCCAGACTACATGTGAAGAAACTTTATTGATGCTTATAGTATGTGGGGGAACACATTCACTGCTTAGACCATGCCATCCAAGTACTAACGTGAGAGCAGAGAACTGGATTGGTGGAAATATGCCAGTATGGAGATATGCTTTTCATATTTCCTCCCCCAAACCAAACATGACCATGAGCTCCTCAGACATAGCATGGAAGGACATACCCTGGATCTTCCTTGGCATCCCAGTGAAGCAAAGCAGCAAACTTAGATGAAGGCATTGTCTCAAAATTTCAAAGTCTTTAAGCCAGTCAGAAGACCTGAGTCACTGCAAATCATAAAAGACCACAGTAGTGATGTGGTACATCAGTAACCAAGGAGTACACATGCTTTCCACCACTGTAGGCTAAGCTATATTGATCATTTAAGCTGGACATTAACATATGTACAGAAATTGGATTGTAAATGGGGAAACATTCTTGGAACCAAAGATGACATGGGAAGACAGCTGTATACTAGCTATGTGAAGATGTCTGTGGTAAGATCGCATCAGCCTGGCCATAGAGAAATGGTGTACATCTCTTAGTCAGGCTAGACATTGTACTTGGCCAGTGGCAGAGATCCCTGTCATTTTTGACTGTAGTAGTGGCAATACTTTAACTTCCACAGTTAAGGGTAAAATATACAAGTCACTGCTGCACTTATTTAATGGATCTGTTCTGCAGGCAGAGTGATGTGTCTAAACAAAGTTCCAGAGCTCATTCCCTTCCCACCAAACAAGCTTTACATCATCAGACCCTTGGATGTCTCTGTGTTGTGGTAAAAAGAAAGATGTGCAGTCAGTTGTCATTTTTTTTCTTGAGTGGTATTGTCTGGATGTTTGCTAGAGTCAAACATGCAAAGCTAAGAGCATACTAGCACAGATGAGTACCCCTGATTCATTCTTTTCTCTTGTACTTTAGATGTTATTGTAGTAATTGCTACATAAGTTGATGTTCATTAGATCACTGTTGCAGTATTCCTTTCAACTGGGACTTGCTAGTTATCCCCATCCTGACAGATTTCAAGACCTCCGGTAATGCATGGTGTAAATCTGCCCTGAGCTTATAAAACTGTGCTGCTGTAAGATGTATATACATCTCTGCCATTTTAGAATTTTGTTGCAAATCACATATGCAGATGTATCCCTAAGTTAGGGTCTCATACAGTCTTTCATGTCCATTGGGTACTCTAGCTTTGGAGCTCATGCAGAAAAGTCTCTTCCTCTTCTTACTATCCTGTATTTTCATTGGAGCTTTTTTCTTTGTAAAGAGTTTTCTTATCCTAGCCAAAAAAGTTCAAATGTGGTTATGGTAGGCAGATGCTGTATACAGTCTAACAGAACAGTTGTGTTTTTTGTGAACGGCAGAGCAAGATGTCCATAGTTGCAAAATCTGCTTGGGATTGACAGCAAAAATGGTTAGGAGTAGGTCCTGGTCATGTACCTGGAGATCTTAGTTAATTCTCTCATTTGCTGGAACGTTCACCTCTTCCCAACCTTCCACTGAAAACAAAGCTTGAGGATAAGGACTTGGGAGATGCAAGTCAGATGTTTCATATTCCAGATCCGTCCAAAGCATCCAGCCCCAATGAGGGATGTCCACAGCCCATGGACCAAACATGTCCTCCTCTGCAGCCTTCTGACAGTGCCTCAGTAGAGATTGCCATGAGTGAGGATATTGACATGTCATATGGGCCAATTACACATATCTTCAGTGAACACTCTTAAAAAAACACAATTATACCAGAAGAAGGTGGGATCCCTTGAGTTATTGTCAAGGAAGTGATTGAGTTAGTCTTCATAATCTGAAACAAAGTTCTTTAAGGCAGACAGCTAAATACACTTCTGTTCCTCCAGCTACATGCTGTCCTGACAGGCTGCAGGAGGACACCCACCCCCTTTTTTCCAGGTTGTACAGGAAGACTGGTATAAGGTATGCTTGTAGCCCTGCAAACTGCAGCCATTCCATGAACCAGTTGGGTCTCTTTCCCTTCTGTTGAAAAGGAAGAGGAATCCATCCTGTGATAAGGAGGAACAGCCACTGGTGATAGAAGGCTTAAGACCTGAATGTGTTTTCCAGATTTCCTCTCCCTGGACATGACACTGATGCAGAGTATAGTTTCCTCTGACTCTCACTCTGAGATCTTTTTTGATGAAACCCACACCAGAATAAGAATTTCTAAAATGGGAATGCAGAGAGGTTTCAGATGTTCAGAAGAGATGCAGGAAGTTCCCAAGCCTGTAGTTATCCCCCCACCCCGAGAGTCCAAGAGGATGCCTTTATGGCTGCATCCCAAGTTCCTTAATCCCAGGCCCCTGCACACACGCAAAAAATTATAATGTGCAAGACACATACAAGTAAGTATACAACAAGCCAAGTTGTGGTGCCTATGGGCCCAGAGAACTGGCCCATGTAGATCCTGCTGTCATCACTCAACATAATGACAAAGCAGAGCCATGGACAGGTTTGGAAAGAGAGTGCACAGATCCTCCAAACTGGCCTTCAAGGCCATTAACTGACAGGTGCATATGACAAAGTTACCACTGGCTGTTCTGGACCACTTAGGATAGAAGGTTAGTGGACTGTCTGAAACCGATCTGAGAGTGAATCTGCTCAACCTGACTCAACAGCTGACCATCTGGTTAATCTGTAAAGTTTGTGTGAGACATTAGTGCAGCATCTAACCATCAAAAGACATGCCTGGCTGAGGTTGTAACCTTTGCTGGAAATCGAAGCACAGCTGATAAATGCTAACTTGACAAGGACTGCTCTTTGGGAGCCATACATCAAAAGTCTTCAGAAAAATGGAAGAGATGTGCAAGATCAGACAAGGGTTCAAATACCTTTTTCAGACTCCTATGTCCAGGTACAACAGTAACTGTCCTTCCAAATGTCCCTTCCATTGGAGGCAGAGTAAAGGTAAGCAGCAGGTGGATGAAAAAGCCCAGTTTAAAAGATGGGGGAATAAAGAGGACCCAGTGCCAACAGAGGAGAACCATGATAATGTGCTGCTCCCACATTCACCCCCTCTTCCCAAATCCATACCCCAGCCTCTACACCTCCTAAATCAAATTGGAAGCAAGCTCTCCCTTTGCCTCCCTACTTTGAAAAACATTGCATCAACTTTGTGGGTCCTCTCGTTATTGGTTATGGGCACAAGTTGCAGTGGGCCACACCCCCAAAGCATTCAGGCATTCTGCAAGTCTCAAAAGAAAAGTAAGAGATCATCCCTGTTATAATCTCAGACTTTCTCATATAGGGAATCCGAGAGAAGTTCATAAGTCCCAATAAGGAAAAGTAAAACATTGGAAACCAGTCCTAGACTTCTCCGCACTAAACACGTTTCTGAAGGTACCCATATACATAATGTGTACACTCCAAACCATGTTTCTCTCTTCTATATACAGGGCCCATTTGATAACCTTGGACCTAAAGAACATCTGTCTCCATCTCCATTCACAAAAAAACAGAGGTGCTTCTTCAGATTCTTTCAATGAGTTGATGCTATCAGTTTACTCTTTGCACTTTGGACTCTCCACATTTCTGATTTTTTTTTTTTTTTTTTTTACAAAGTGCTTGTAAAAGCCTTTTGCAGAATAAATATCCAACTTCTCATACCTAGCAAGCTGTCTAATTTGGGCAGTCTTGCAGGAGGTAGTGTGTAGGAGACTTTACTTTGGACTTTCTGTAGCAACTGGGTTTCACCTTCAGCCTTCAAAGGTCATGCTTAGAGCACTCTCGAACAGTAATTTTCCTGGGATCTCTTCTGGATACCTCAACCCCAAAGGTATTTCTCCATCAGGAAGGAGAATAATGGTAGCCAAAAATCCTTCCTTCACTTGATTTAGTCATAGAAATGGCAATGGGTTGTCACCAAGTGCTGCCCAGCATGTTGCACCTTCTGTCTCAGAACAAAGGGTCCCTCATACATCTCACTGTTAGCACTGCAACTGACAGAATGGATGATCAAATACTGATTCCCTTCAGGCACCTTTATTCTGAGGATATGCTTAACTTTGTTAGACAAGAAAACCTTCAACTAGAAGATCCTGTGTATCAAAGTGGAAAAGTTTTCCCATTTGGGGCCAGAGCAGACACCAGGACACATCCACAGCAGGATGTCCTTGGTCATCCAGTACCTCACTGAACTGTTAAGTGGGATTGGCATATATTTCTATAATTATGGTCCATCTTTCAGCCATCTCTGTCTGTCTCCCTGTGGATCCACCTCTAGCTACCATACCTCCATTCAAACAATTCTACAATCTGACAATGTCAATTTTCATTCATGCTGGACTGCTGGGTCTCTGTTCCGACTTGGCTGTTGTATCAAACTTGCACCAGCCAGAATCTCTCAAGCCAAGGCTACCCATACTGCCTCTCTTCTCTTCCCCCCAAATCTTGTTTGCCATTTAGAAAATCGGATGAGTCAGCCATAATTCTTTAATTGTTGCCTCCTCTTGACATTTGTTGTTGCTTCTGCATTTTTTGGTGTGAGTGATGCGTATTACCTTCTTCCTTACCTTGACAGTAGAATCTTACTTACCATCGTTGGTATAGGCCCCTTCCTTCCCTCTTATTTCTAGTAAATTCTTAAAGACCATAGTTGGTATTCCTTTTTTCTTCTCCCTTTCTTTCCCCTTTACCCTTTTTGCAGATATTTTTCTAACTACCATTGTTGGTACAGTTTATTAAAAAAAAATGTTTTACTCTGTATTTTCTGTTAGTTCCGTTAGTGTGTGTGTGTGTTTTGTGTGTCTAAGCCCGTGCCCTCTTGTATTTTTGAAAGATGGCTAAGAAACCAAAAGGAACCACAGGGTAATATGAGGAAAGTGGCAGGAAGATGCCCAACTTGGATGAGCATCTTTCTTGTGTTTATTGTTTGGGGGTGAAACATTTGGAAACACAACTGCCATGTGAACTCTGCAAGGGATTCAGTGCTCGAACCTGGGCAGAGAAGCACAACAAACTTATCCTCAAAGGGCTGCAAAAATGCCCTTTTTGTGAGGCTTTGAGGCGGAGACATCCAAGTCTCCCAAAAAAAAAAAGCCATTAATTTCCTGCATCTCCTAAACTACTTGAATCAAAATCAACTATGAGCCAGGTGCCAGTTCATCCCTCTGACCTGAGGCCCAAAATACCAAAATTAATACCAACTACTACTGTTCCGGCACCAAAGCCTGTCATGTCTCCCACAGTGCCGAAGACTGCTGAAACTTCAAAAATTCCTAAGGCACCAACTTTATCATCTGTACAAATGACCCTCTTGGCACCAACAGTAGTTTCCCTTAGCATACCAGTTACTTCCTCCCCTACAAAGCAAGTTTTTGTTCAACAGACCACTGTGCCGAAGGTAGAGAGTATACCCAGGATAGGTACTCCCCATCTATAGACTCCTTCTTGGGTCAACAATTGAGCCCATTCATTGAAAGACCAAAATCGCCCTCGGGGATGTTTGTCTGTTCCACCAGGAGCCTTTCAGAGCTTGATGTAGTCAGATTAGTGGATCAGCTTTTGGCAGCCAGAGGTCTTCCTGCCCCATCTGGGACCTTTCTCCCTTCTGGAGTGGAGGTGTACTGTCCAAGGACTCCCACTTATCTTCCTCCTTCAACTTGGCCGCAGGTCTTGGAGCCCTCGACTTCATTCCTGGTGCCAACTACTTAGGTGCCTGTGATGGACCTCACCTTGGCTTTGGAACAGACTCTGTGGTTGGTGGCTCTGTCGGAGCCAACCCACCCACGGGACTGTGACTCTGCTGCTGGCTGCAGGATCCCTGGATCGATTCCGATTTTTTTTCCACTGCTCCAGCTACAGTTCCTGGTGCCCTGGCAGTTTCAAGTCTTCTGGCAGCTCCTTCTCTGGAGGTGGGCCCATCAGAGCAGGGTGTGACCCCGGTTCGAGGTTGTCTTTCTCAGTTCCTGGCTCCCATCCCTCTCTGTGCAGGCCTGCATTCCAGATTATGGAGAGAGCCCTGACCTCTACAAGCTCACAGTTGGTGGCACCATCCCTGTCAGACTGTTACATCCATGTATCCTCTGGCTTGCCATATAAGTAAACTGCTTGAGTTAGAAACTAGAATGATCTTGAAGTTTAAGACCCTAAAGCCCTTGGACAGTACACCTCCACTCCAGAAGGGAGAAAGGTCCTAGATGGGGCAGGAAGACATCTGGCTCCCCCTGAGGAGCCATAAGAGAATGTGCAAGAGTTAGCACCTGGATTCTCCAGAAGAATCTGTTGTGGAGGATACAGATTTTGATGAAGGGGAAGGGTCCCCTCGATCACCCTCTGAACATGTCTCCTTTAGAGATGTTCTGGAAATTTTAAAACAGAGGGTTGATTAGAAATCCACAAACCCATCCTCCAAGGAATCTGTTTTCTTGCAGCTTTTTGTGCCCGCCCTTCTACTTCTTGTGTGACCCCCCCCCCCCACCTGCTGATGAACTAGTCAAACTCATCATGCAGTGTGTGTGGAAGGCCCCTGATACTGTATAGCCAATTCCCCAGAGTCTGGACAAAATTATTTTTGTGCCCAAGGGTCAGCTTCACTGCTCAAAAGATCTAGCAGTAGATGCCCTGGTGGTGGTGGCTGCCACAAAGAAGAAACTTACCAAAGAAAGTCCAACTGTCCATCCTGAGAGTCCAGGACAATGGACAGATTCTGGAAGCAAGTCTTTGCTTCATCGACCTTTGCCATATGGTCCTTGAATTGTTTGGCACATTTTACACAACTTCAAAGGGATCTGATAACTGAGCTTTCAGAAACATTAGCAGGAGCAGTGTCTGATGAGGTCTGTTATAAGGTTGCCTCTCAACTTACCACCCTAGAGTCCATCTCCAACTCCAAAACACCAGCAAACGAAATAAAATGAAAAAACACAATCACCAGCACTTCACCACTTCAGTATTTTTTCTTTATTTAAATAGCGATCTGGTACCTCAGCCTTTCACCTTCATGGATCACAGTACATTCACATTTTAGCAAATATATATATATATACACACATACTCTAAACACAGCCAACTGGCATTTATTAATTCCCATTAGACATTTAAAGTGATACAATTCATATTATTTTCACATATCATACATCCACCATTTCATCCGTATTTAACTACAAAAATATATAAATAAAACAATACAAATGTAAATTAGATATATGGAATATTGAGCAACACAATAAACATTAATTGTTAAATACCCAATTCATGATTCAGACCAAGGGGCTTTAGGGTCTTAAACTTCAAGATCATTCTAGTTTCTAACTCAAGCAGTTTACTTATATGGTCCCCCCCCCCTTTGAAAAAGGCTTACCTAATACACAAAATTTTAAACTACTAGGGGAACCACCATGTTTTACAAGGAAGTGTTGGGCAACAAGGCTGAATTCACTATGGTTTCTGATATCTTTTAAGTGTTCTAAAACCCGAGTTCTAACCATACGTTTAGTCTGTCCTATATACCACATATCAGCACAAGAACAACCCAGAATATATACCACCCCTATCGATTTGCAGTTAAAGTATAATCTAGGGACAAATGTACCATTAATAACATTTAAATTCTTAACCCTGTCACATATACTACAATGGCCACATGGAAAAGTGCCAGAAGGTAAACAATATTATTCCCTTTCACAAAATTATGATTTAACAGTTCCTTTAGATTCTTCCCCCTCTTAAAAGAGAAGGTAATGTGTTTCGGGAACAAATGACCAATATTTTCATCCTCACTAACAATATGCCAATATTTCCTCACTATTTTAGTTAATGCCTTTGAAAAAGGATAAAAATCTTGTAACATAAAAAAGCTTTTTTTCATCATCAGTATCCCTTATGTCATACATTTTATCTTCAAAATTCTTATTCATATTCGATGTATGGGATAGTTCATGTGGACCATCATAATGATCCCCCCAGTACTTTGTTTAGATCTGAAAAGGTGAGTTTCATCATAGCCTCTTTCACTTAACCTTAACAAAACCTTATCCAGCTCATTAACCCTTTCATTCCCATCACTAGTGTGATCATAAATTCTTTTAAATTCACCAAATGGTAGTGAATTTAATACGTGTCCAGGGTGCATACTGGTAGCATGTAAAAACATATTCACTGAAGTTGATTTTCTAAATGGCCTAAAGCCAATAAATTCTCCAACATTATATAGGGTTACATCCAAGAAATTAATATATTCCCTATTTAATTCATAAGTAAAGGTTAAACCATGTTCATTATTATCAAGGGTCTCAAAGAAACCCAAAAAGTCATTAATATCACCCTTATAAATGAAAATAAGATTGTCTATAAAACGCTTATACAATATGACATTATTCTTAAAAAAACAAGGTAGGGTAAATAAATTTCTTCTCAAAGTCCCATGTATATAATAGCATATGAGGATGCAAAAGCAGCCCCCATAGCTATACCTTTTAACTGCAGAAAAAAACTGATTATTAAAATAAAAATAATTGAGTTAAACAAAATTCAAGTAAATTGATCAAAAAGGTGGTTCTGGGTCCATCACACATCATTTCCATAATAGATTCCAAACCCCATCTAAGACTAATATTTCGTATAAAGGGATTTTACATCAATAGTAACCCAATAGTAGTCATTTTGCCATCTAATCTGAGACACTTCACTTAACAAATCCTGAGTGTTGGAAATAGGTGCTACAACCTTCTTTAAATGTACTTTCAAGTGGAAATCCAAAAAAAATATTAATATTACTTAAAAATGAACCAACACCTGACACAATGGGTCTACCCGGGGGTTTACTCAAACATTTATGCACTTTAGGCAAGGCATAGAAAATGGGGGTTATATGTTTCTTAATAATCTATCTACATCCTTATGATCAAAAAAGCCAAGATGTTCCCCTCTTTCTAATAAAGTCAGTAGTTCATCATTATATTCCACCACTGGGTCCTTTGTTAAACGTTTATACTCATTTGCATTATTCAGCAAATCAACCACCATTTCACAATAATTTTGTTTATTTAAAATGACCCAGTTGCCTCCTTTGTCAGCACACTTAAAAATAAACTCAGTTTTTTGTTTTTCAATACTTTTAAGAGCAAGCCATTCATTTTTGTTTATATTTCTTTTGCTTTACAAATTCAGTAAGTGTCAGAGATATTTCTTTAAATAAAACTTTCACAAATGTAGAGATGGCAGGCACCATAATATTAGGTACAAATTTCTTATCAGTTGCCAAGGAGGGTAATGTTAACTTCCCATATCCAGTGTGGTAACCACTAGAATTATCTATTATTTCATCCAAACAGGAGAATTTAACATCATCATTATCATAAATTGACATATTTAGTAAATCCTCATCAAATTCATTATTAGAACTGTCTAAATGAACATTCTCAGCAGAAATAGCATTTTTCTGAAAGAAAACTTTCAAATACAATTTCCTACTGAATGCCTTTAATTCTAAATACAAATCAGCAAAGGAAGGGAAGTGTGTAGGCACAAATTTACTGCACTTTAGCAATACATCTTTCATATTATTTGTGAGATTCAAATCAGATAGATTCACAACATACAAAGTCTGTTCATTGTACTCACTTGATTCTTCATTACTTAAAGCGATTTCTTCCCTTTCTGCCATTTCTCCCCTGGCTAGATTTATTTGCCTGAAAGGAGTGGTCATTAATCAGAGAGACTAAAGTGCCGTTAGCACCCTCAGCCTCCATGTTTATAGAAGCTGAAGGATCAGTAAATGTAACATTTTTTGAAACATACTTTGTTACATTTTGTTCCGCTGACGACACTTGACATACACCGCCGCTTCTAACCTTTGACCTGCTCCGCGTTGGTTCACGCTGCCAAGAAAAAATAATCCCAATCTCAGTCTTAAGTCCCTTATTAACTTGTTTCTTTTGCGCTGGATAATATCAGTCTCTAATTTGGAAATCTTTTCATTTATTTTAGAGATCTGCACTCTATAACAGGACTCCTCCACCACCTCGTCCTGTAGGTGCAAGATATCTGCTTTCAATTTATCATGTGCGCTCATATTTCGCTTGACCAAAATATGGAGCCAATTCAGAGTACATTCCAGAGAGGCTTGCTTCCACTCCTCAGAGATCATTCTACTCTTCCAAAAATTGTGTAGCAGGCAGCTTATCAATTCGTAGCCCCCTTGGAGTCAAATTTAGGCTTATATACTTCCCCAGAAGTCTAGTATCTAAAAAAAGAGCAACTTCTTTGGTCATCAGTCTCTCCAGCTGCTGAAAGCGCCCATCCAAATCACAATTTCCACCAGCATTCCAGGGATCCAGCAAAGTGAACTTTTTTTCTCGTTCACTCATAATATCAGCAAAAAGAATTCCTCCTGGTAAATCAAGTTGCCCAGGAGTCCCAGTTGTCTGTGACATGTTAATACTGGTATAAGTGCTAGTAAAAATACTCCAAATACACATCCAAAACACCAGCAAATGAAATAAAATGAAAAAACACACAATCACCAGCACTTCACCAGTATTTTTTCTTTATGTAAATAGCAATCTGGTACCTCTGCCTTTCACCTTCATGGATCACAGTACATTCACATTTTAGCAAATATATATACACACATACTCTAACACAGCCAACTGGCATTAATTAATTCCCATTAGACGTTTAAAGTGATGCAATTCATATTATTTTCACATATAATACATCCACCATTTCATCAGTATTTAACTACAAAAATATATAAATAAAACAATACAAATATAAATTAGATATATGGAATATTGAGCAACACATTAAACATGAATTGTTAAATACCCAATTCATGATTCAGTCCAAGGGGCTTTAGGGTCTTTTCATTCCATCTCCAACTCCTCCATGCAGCTTAGGGAACGTACAGCTGAAGGGACTTCCAGGGCAAATGGGTACAGGCTTTGCTATTAGGCATCATGCCTGGATGTGCATGTGTGTGATTTTGTGGTCCCCTTCAAGTCTTCATCAATGCTGCCATTGATGTTTCATCCCTATTTGGCTCAAAAGTCAGACACACATTAGCCAGGTGTGAGAAGGACAGAAAGACCCTTTCTGCTGTGGGCGTGCATTTTTCCACTCCTCAATGACTTTATTCCAGGATTCAGAAGAGTGGAAAGATGTAGTTCAGGAAGTCCCAAAGGCCTTTTTGGGACACACGTGGCAAATATTCTTCCCGGTGTAGAAGGGGGAACTCTTCTGGAAGACACTCCTCCCAAGGCATAGGGGGCCTGTGTAATCAGGGTTCCAAGGATTCTTTCTCTGGGCAACCCTACCAACACTCCTGAGTAGCAGCCTGATTGCTTACCTCTGGAGGCCGTCGGGGGAAGATTCTCTCTGCACCACGCAGCCTGGCACACATCAGATTCTTGGGTGCAGACAGTAATTACCATATCCCCATTCGGTCTTTGTCCCAGACCACAAAGACGAATCCCTGATGTTCCACCCAGTCAGAGGGATATAGCATCTCTCCATTCAAAAGCTGCTTCAAAAAAGTCATTCAAACAGTCCCACTAGATCAAATAGGATCCAGATTTTTACTCAAGATTCTTTTTAGTGCCAAAAAGACAGGACTGGAGGCCAATCTTAGACCTCCGTGTAATGAGCAAGTTTGTTCAACAAACAAAATTCCAGATGGTCATGGTGTAGTCTGTCCTTCCTTTTTTGGAGAAAGACAATTGGATGTGCTCCCCAGATCTTCGGGATGCATATTACCACATAAAAATGGACAACAAACCCACCAGAATATACCTCTGCTTCTAGCTAGGAATCTGTCATTACCAATTTCGAGCACTGCCCTTTGGTCTCGCCACAGACCCCAGGGTGTTCACCAAATGCATGGCAGGAGTAGCAGCTCACTTAAAGCTACAAGGATTCCATGTGTTTCCATATTTAGATGACTGGCTCCTCACCACCTCCACCAGGCATCTGCTGCTTTCCACCTTGGACTCCATTCTAAGGCTTGCAGAGTTCTTGATCAACAGGGAAAAGTCAAAGCTATCCCCCACACAGGACATATAATTAGTCGGAGCAAGACTAAACACAAGATCTTGCAAGTCTGCTCTTCCTCTCCACAGACTGGAGAGGTAGAGGTTACAACTACAGGGTGATACTCTGTCAAGACAGTTCTGGCCCATCAGGTTTTACAGGTCCATGGCAGTGGCAATCACCTTAGTTCCTCTGGTGAGATACCACATGAGGTTACTTCAGTGGCTTCTGGCGTCACAGTGGTTAATGTTGACTCATCCAATGTTTAACCCAGTCTGAATAACCAACTGGTGCAAGCAGGACTTCTATTGGTGGATTAAGCCAGAAAAATTATGGAGCCTCCCCTTTTCCCCCTCTCAGCCCAAAGCCATAGTACCATGGACATATCCCTGATAGGGTGTGGGGGGGGGCATTTTTCAGGGAAAGATGGTCCAAGACACTTGGTCCCCTACAGAGGCCAGTTTGCATATCAACATCCTAGAACTGAGGGCAGTGCTCTTAGCATTGCAAGCATTCCAGTCTGCCCTCCCTTCAGAGACTATTGCTGTTTAGTCAGACAACATGTCAGTAGTCTGGTACATCAACAAATGGGGAAACCAGATCCTACCCTCTTTGTCAGGAAGACCTAAGAGTTTGGCAATGGGTGATCGCCTCCAAACAATTTCTGATAGCAATGCACATTCCGTGGAACTCCATGATTGCAGACAAACTGAGCAGATGCATTCTCCTGCCTCACAAGTAGTCTCTCAATCCCAGTGTTGCGGCAAAGATTTTTCGTTGATGGGGTCAGCCTTGCTGTGATCTGTTTGCTTCTCCCACAAACCACAAATGCAGTAGCTACTTTGCTCTGGTCCCCCCTCGGGGGGGGGGGGTCCCCGAGAGATGCTGTTCTCCACGATTAGCCCCTGGAATTTCTTTATGCCTTTCCACCAATCCCCCAATTTCTGAAGAAAGACCAACTGTTGAGAAGCATAGTGATTCTCTTTGCACCTTATTGGCCCTGTCAAGTCTGATTTCCCTTTCTCTGGCCTCACTTAATTCACCATCTGTGTATTCTGGATCTGACCCCAGACCTGTTGACTCATCCACAGGGCCTGGTCTATCCCACCCTACAAAATTTCAAGCTGACAGCTTGGTTTCTCCACTTCCAGTAATTGCCAGGCGAAATAACATCTTCCCCAGTACAAAAGATACTTCTGGCTTCTCATAAACCATCCACCAGAAAACTATCTTCGCAAATGGAAGAGATTTGTGCAGTGGTCTGATGAAAGGGATACCGACCCTTTTTCAGCCTTGATCAACAAGGTCTTCAAATATTTATCCACCTTATTCCAATTGTGAGCCTCTACTTTTGTTATTAGAGTCCATTTAGCTGCCATTTCAAATTTCTATAATGGTTTTGATGACCTTTCCTTGATGTTCCACCGTCTCTGCAAAACCTTTCTTAAGGGCGCTTTACATTTGAATCCACCTTTCAAAGAGCCCATTGCATCTTGGAATTTAACACTGGTCTTACAAAGTTTGTTCCATCAGCCTTTCGAGTGAGTAGACCCCTGTGAGATAAAATTTTTATCTTGGAAAACTCTGCTCCTGGTAACTGTCACATAGGCCGGGAGAATCTCAGAATTGCAGGCTGTGTATGTAAAATACCCATATATCATTTTTCATAAAGAGAGAATATCACTCGGAACTATTCCGTCCTTTTTGACTAGTGTCAGATTTCAATTAGTCCATTAATCTACCAGTTTTCTTCCCAAATTTCTCAAACAAGGGAGAATATGGTTTGCATGTATTGAATGTACACGGACAATTACATTTTTACTTTGGATAGAATAAAATCTTTTAGAAAATCGGACCAATTGTTCCTGTCTTTTTTGGGTCCTAGACTGGGCAAACCAATTTCAAAAGTTACTCTGTCAAAATGGTTGCGAGATTGCATCACTTTTATTTATAAACAAAATAAGCTGGACTTCTCAAAAGTTAGGGCGCATTCTACCAAGATCGGTTTCTACTTCAGTAGCCTTTCATTCCAGAGCTGCTATGGATGTTATATGTGCAGTCACAACTTGGGCTACTCTCTATACCTTCATCACTCATTGCACATTGGATATGGTCTCCAGGGGAAGAGCATCGTTTGGCTCTATGGTACTCAGGAATATCCTTCCCTAGGGCCACCCAAGGTCTAAAGTAGCTAGGGACTCTGTCCCAAAAGTCAAGAATGAATGAAGATTGACAACATCAGATAAAGAAGTTATGTTCTTACCATTATGTTCCATCTGTGTTGTCGATCTTCATTCATTTTTGACATCCCACCCACCTTCCTCTTCCTAAGACTCCTGGAGGTTCCAAACTAGTCGTGGGATCCTAGTAAGGTTGTTGCTCAGACAAAGCTTCCATCTTTTTTCCACTGTATGGGCAAATTTGATCTGAGGGGAAAGGAAAAAAGGCAGTATGAGTAGCCTTGGCTTGAGGGTTTCTGGTTGGGCCAAGCTTGATATATAATGGCCGAGTGTCAGAACCGAGACCTTACAGTCAAGAATGAAAGACAACTAACAACACAGATGGAATGTTATGATAACATAACTTCTTTTTTCAGGCTACCCAGAAAGAGGTTTTCTCCTTGGCATCTCAGCTTTGACTATGTGCCAGAGAGGCTGCCTCTGGCCCCTTTTCATTCAGCAGTAATCTTACCTGACCTGGAAAGCTGCTTTGTAATCAGTCTTCCCCTCAGCTAGAATAGTGCCAGAATTAGTCTGTCGTGTATAGAACTCTTCCAAGTGAGCCTTGGAGCTAATCAACCTTCATACCCAAGTTAGATTCAGAGTTCATTCTAAACCAGGATGCTAGGTTCCTGCTGTCTTTCATAACCACCAAAATAAGGCATGGACTTACAAGATTGCCGCACACTAAATAACAACTTAAAGGAGAACCGTACCCACAGACTCAAAAAACATGTTTATTTCATCATGGTTCTGTGTTTCCTCCATTTTAACACCACTTTGGGACTATTTACAGGTTTTTATATATTTTTATACGTAATTTCTGAGTCTGACCACATGGGGTCTGGCATCTTGAAGTAATTCTGATTGTTTAGTGTGCCTCTAGGTATCCCAGAATTCATTGTTTGTCTCTAAATTGCATCATGTCTGCCACTTTTTCCCTAAAGCTCCTGTCACTGCACTGATTTTACAGGCATTCACTGCTGTGTTGTAGTCACCTAGTTTTGGTTAACATTTTTTCCTTTTTCATTGACTACTTCAAACATAAGCAGTGCAAATGCCACAGAACTGAAAAGTGCATTTTATTGCTGCTTCCTCTTAGAAATGTTAACTTGATTTCTTTTGTGAAGCCTGGATTGTAGATGTGCTTCGTGATTCACTGTTGCAGTCATGACTGCAGGGTTCTTCCTGCCAGCAGCAGCCCCCGATCGGCCAGAGTCCCAAAGTCTGGATCGGGCGTCAGCTGAGGTCGCTTTTATCCTGACGTCAATGCGCCAGAAGGTATAAAGACCTCAGCTGACGCCATTTTCCCAGTCTTTCTTTCCGCGCAGTGCCCTTTGCAGTTCACTGATGCTGGTCGGCCTGTTCCTGTTTGTTTTTGGATTTTATCCCAGGATTTTCATTTTATAAGATAAGTACCCTGTTGGGGAGGCCTTTTTCTTGCTCCAGTCAGATGTCAGAAAAAGTTGTTAATTGTATTTCTTGTGGGAAGCAAATACCTCATAAGGATTTTCACTCTTACTGTATTCCCTGCCTGGGTCCTGACCACGACGTTGCTAATTGTGCTAGATTTAATCAGCGTACTATTAGGCGTAGATATAACTTTGCCTTTTACTATTTTGGAAAAAGGTTTAATTATAAATTGTCTTCGGATTATTTTCCGGCTTCTGGGGTGTGTAAGAGGCGCAAGGATGCAGACAGGCCTCCAAGGTCCACAGCAAAGGATGTTACTCAGTTATTGCCAGTTGCTGGTTCGTCGGTTGTCAGTGAGGCACCTTTGCAGCCCCTGTCGTCCACCTCTTTTGAACCAATTGCCTGTACCAACTCCAGTGTGGAGCTGATGGGGTCTTCAGAATTGCCAGGGACTGGACCTTCGGATACTGCTTCCTCAGTTGGGTCCGGAGCCAGTAGACAGGTACCGGCTTCTGAGGGAGTTCTCAGGCCTTCGCAGCTTCCTGTAAATGTGGATTCAGTTTTACTTTCAAAGACAAAGTCTAAGGCTCCAGCTAAAGTGAAATGGCAAGCACAGGCACCTTTTGATCAGGGTCCTAGGCCTCAGAGGCAGATGCTTAGGATGGCTGAAGATCTCTTAACTATGATCAGGGGTTCACATCCCCCTCCTGACAAGAAGCCTAGATTACAGTCTGATTATGATTCTTCAGACCAAATTTCTGTTTCTTCTGCTGCTTCCCTTGAGCAAGATTATTCTTTTTCTCCTTATGAGGATTTTGATGCTGAAGATTCCTTTCCTTCAGCTTCTCTTCCTGAGGATTATTCTTTTGGTGAAACTTTGCATGATATGAGGGTGCATTTTCACTGGGAAGGGCAGGAATTCTCTGAATCCAAGAAAAGGCTTAGGGATTTTCTTCTCCCACAGCATAGGTCTCTGGCTATTCCCTCTGTATTGGACATTGTAGATGATGTTTTTTTGGAAGCTTCTCTCTCTCCTGATTCTTTTCCCCTTGCTCCGGTCAAACCGGATAGGTATTATAGGGTTCCAGATTTTCACAAGTTTCTTTTTAAGAATCATTCACCTGATCCTGAAACTATTTCTCAGGGTCCTAAGGGTGTTAAAGCGGCCTCTGCTAAAAATCCTATTCCCTCTGACCAGGAGTCCAGGGATTTGGAAAGATGGGGTAAAAAAGTTTATGCTTCTGCTACATTGTCTGTTAGGGCTTTGAACTGTCATTTTCATATGCTGAAGTATCAGCAATGCTTTTTGTCTGTATTTAAACAAAAGATGTCAGCTGTTTCTATTGATGCAGATAATCGGGAGTTACAGGATTTATTGCATGCTATTGAATAGGTGGGTAAACATACCCTGCATTGTGGTTTTGATTCTTTGGAAGCTTCTTGTAGGGCTGCAACAACTGGCGCACTTATTAGAAGACATGCTTGGTTAAAGGAACAAAGCTTGCCGGATCAGGTTAAAGCCAAACTTTTGGATGCCTCTTTGCAGCACAATGTTCTGTTTGGGTCCAAAGCTGAAGAGGTATTAAAGAAAATGGAGAACAAAGCCAAATCTATGCAGACAGTTAAGGATTTTCTACAGGTGCAACCTCCTAGATTTAGCAGACACTGGCCAGCTAAACCTTAGTCCTTTCTGGGCTCAGACATGTCTCAGAGAGGCAGATTCAGGCGTTCCAGAGGTAGGGGACAAGCACAGACCTATTTTAGTAATAGGCAGTGGAGTGCCCCCTCTCCCAAGGGAGGTGAAGATAAGTCTCAACCCTACCGAAAACAGTCTTTATGACTCTCCCTTTCTGGTTCCAGGGGCTCCTCTCCTGGAAGCACCTTTGGGAGGAAGGATTTCTCTCTCTCATCAAAATTGGAGCCACATAACCCAGGACAAATGGGTTCTGGACATAGTCTCAAGAGGTTACAGATTTCATTTCCACACCTTGCCAAAACTGAATGGTTGGCCAGATCTGCCAAATCATCAGTGGGCAGAGGCGCAATGGCAGGTTCAGTCTCTCCTGGCTATGAGGGCCATAGAATTGGTACCAAATTTAGAAATAGGGCAAGGTTTTTATTCCAGAATTTTCCTGGTTCCCAGGAAGGAAAATTCATGTAGACCAATCCTGGACCTTTCTGTACTAAACACCTTCCTAGATATCCCAAAATTCAAGATGCTAACTCTGCAGCAGCTGCTGCCTATGTTGGGCAAGAACGTTTGGCTGGTGACTTTGGACTTAAAAGAAGCTTACCTTGCATATTCCTATAAGGCAAGAGTGCAGAAGGTATTTGCATTTCAAAATTGGCTTGAAGCATTACCAGTTCTCTGTGCTGCCCTTTGGCTTATCTACTGTGTCCAGGGTCTTTACAAAGTGCCTGGCACCAGTAATGGCGTTTTGCAGACCGAAGGGGATTCAAATATACCCTTATCTGGACGACTGTCTTATTCAAGCGGACGACAGACACACTACTTCAGCATCTAGCTTTTGTGCAGCATCTTCTTCAGTACCTCGGTTTCACAGTGAATCTAAAGAAATCAAATCTGGTACCCACACAACAGATTACTTTCCTGGGTGCTCTTCTGAGTACTACAACCCAGGTGGCTTCCTTGACACCAGACAAAAATTTGCAACTGGCTTCTTCTTTCCGATACCTGGCTTCAATGAAACAGCTGACTGCAAGAAAAATTCTGCAGGCTTTGGGTTACATGGCTTCCTGCATTCTACTAATACCATATGCAAGACTGCATATGAGGAAACTACAGTGGTACCTCAAGAGTGTATGGTCTCAGTATTACCACAGTTTGGAAACAGTGATCACAATTTTGCCTCGTCTCCAGCAAGAGTTTCTTTGGTGGGCCGAAGCCTGTCTACAGAACAAGGGGAAGCCTTTTTGTCCTCCACTGACCAACCAAGTTCTGACAACGGATGCTTCAGATTATGCCTGGGGAGCCCACATGCACGGGAGATGTCTTCAGGGTGTTTGGACAAAGGCGCAAACACACCTGCACATAAATTTGAAGGAGATGCTGTCTCTACAGAATGCCCTGATAGCCTTCAGGGACCACCTTCTACCAGGACAATTGTTGATACAGGCAGACAACACTACAGTGATGTGGTACATAAACAGGCAGGGGTGCTCTCACTCTTACCCCCTGTGCAGATTGGCCATGACTCTATGGTACACTGCTCTGACCTGCAGTGTCGACATACAAGCGCAATTCTTGCCAGGAAAAGACAACACTCTGGCAGACACATTTCGAATCCACACGAATGGATGTTCGGATATTCAGGATAATTATAAAGGCGTGGGGATGTCCGAACATAGATCTCGTTGCATCCCCTCAGAATCATCAACTTCCGACATTCTGCACAAGGACCTACCACAAACTAGCATGGAAAGTGGATGCCCTCTCATTCAGTTGGAAACACCTCTCAGTATATGCTTTTCCTCCTTTTCCTCTTCTACCTCTGGTACTTCTGAAGATAAAACAGGACAGACCGCAAATCATTTTACTGGCTCCCAGTTGCCCTCTGCAATTCTGGTATTCCACTCTGATGAACCTGGTTCAGGAGCCTCCCTGGATTCTGCCTCAATTCCCTCATCTACTGTCTCAACGGGATGGCCAGATACTGCACAGTCATGTCAAAACTCTGAATCTAGCTGCCTGGCAGATCCAGGGTCTGTAAACACCTCTACCCTTTCCAAACAGGTTATGGATGTAATCCTTGAAGCTAGATGGCCCAGCACTAGAAAATCTTATGTGGGTAAATGGAAAAGATTTTGCTCCTGGAATCAAGTCCAGGGTGGTGATTCTGCTGTTCCAAACATTCCTCTGATTTTACAGTGTCTGACAGAGTTGTTACATACGAGCCTACCTTTTTCGTCTGTTAAGCTTCATGCTTCTGCTATTTCTGCACATTACGATACGGATCCTCCAATTTTTTCTCATCCATTACTTTAACAATTTCTTAGAGGGGCTAAGAATATTCGGCCCCCTATGAGGGCTCCTGTTCCCACTTGGGATCTTAACTATGTTTTGGAGAAATTAACCATGTGAAATTGTTCGATCTCGCCGTTTGTTCTTACACACACAAGTTCAGAGCCGATCCTCGGCTCCGAGTCGGCCACATCACCAGCTTCGCATCTTCGAGAAAGCTCGAGGCACAGTGCTATCCCATGATCCTCCGGTGTCAACCCCCAGATCTAGTTTGCCGCTAGCAGCAGATCGCATCACTGAGAGGCTCGGGACAGTATATTTTTCATCTTTTTCGAATTTGTAGTTTAAATTGGTGATTAGAATAGTTTTACGAGTAGTATAGTAGTGTAGGTGTAGTTAAGAGTGTGCTTTTTTCTATTAGATATAAAAAAAAAAAAAAAAAAAAATAGTTTAGTATTTACTTAGTTAAGGCCTTGGATTTTTCTGTCAGGATTGACAGTAATTTTTATATTTTATTTTAGTTTTACCTTAACTTTTTTCTTATAACATAGATACTGTTTGTCTATTATTATTATAGATATATATATTTAAACATATATATATATATATATATTGTGTGTGTTTCCATATATGTGTGCTGTGTTTTTTATATATATATATATATATATATATATATATATTTCTCTTTACTGTTAAAATGTCTGAGAAAGCCAAATCAGGCTTCAAGAGATGTCAGTGTGGACAAAAGATGTCCATTACTGATAACCATTCCTCCTGCGTCTACTGTCTTGGCCCTCTCCACTTGCAGGAAGACTGCTCCATATGTCATTCCTTCAGTGGGAGGGTCATGCTGGAAAGACGCAGGAAGTTGGTTGACAGAGGGTTGCTTAAACCCGAATTTCAAGAGGCCCTGGACAAGACCGAACAAGTGTCCAAGTCTTCGAAGGGCTTGAAGTCTGAAAGAGTGTCGGAGCCTAAGTCCTCGGCTCCGAGCACCTCTTTTCAGATTCGGACGCCGGCTCCAAAGGCCTCTGGGTCTGGCGTCGAGTCCTTGTCTCTGATCGAGACTACCGTGTTGGAGCCGATATCGGAGTTACCACCGCCTTCAATCCTTCGCTCAGTGACTGCTTCGGCCCCTTCGACCTGTTCTTCGAGGCAGCTTTCTGATTCCGACATCGACCGAGTGGTACAGAAGCTAATGGAGAACTCGGCTCTGTCCAAACTCATCGAAGTTTCATCCCAGTTGGTATCGAAACTCGAGACCCTTCCTACCCCTTTGACCAATCCTCCTCCGAGACCTCTCAAGTCCCTGGAGCCAGGAATCGAAGAGCCGATGAGTGTAGAGCCCTCTGTGCTGAAGCCTCCAGTTGTGCTATCGACACCTTTAACCTCGACACCCTCGGAGCCAGCCGGGGGGTCTCGGAGCCAACGGTCATTCCTTGGTTCTGTGGGGGACAGTCGAACCGAACTTTCAGTTCTGACTCTTCCCCTCGGGGCCTCGGCACAGATCAGCTCGGTTCTGTCCTCAGGGTCGGAGCCCGTGGCTCCGGTTCCTGGGAGGCTATCGGCTTCTTCGAAACTGATGCCGCCCTCGGACCGGGGCACCGGTGCCTTCGACATCATGAGGAAGGTCTTGTCTGAACAGACACATCATCGACATCTTCTTCTCCTTCCCCAAAGGGTCCTGGTTCTGCTTCTGTACCTTCGGTCCCTGCTAAGCCTACTTCCTCCGAGGCATCCCCAGAAGCCCCCTCTGAGGATGTACTGAGGAAAAGATTGTGCAAGAAGGAGGCACATAGATTCCCCACAGGAATCTCTAACATCGGATACTGATTTGGATGAAGCAGAAGGGTCCCCACGGTCCCCCTCTGAAGATGTCTCTTTTGCTGACATTTTAGAAATCTTGAACCAGAGGGGAGATTGGCAATCCCTTACCCCTTCTGCAGACGAATCGGTACTGCTGAAGGCATTTGGGGCTCAACCTTCTTACCTCCTGGGTGATCCCTCTGTTTGATGAGCTTATGGATCTTATAGCCCGTAGAGCTTGGGAATCACCTGATACCGTGGAACCGGTCCCCCGTAGACCTAACAAATACATCACGGCCCCTCAAGACAAGAGTTACCTTACAAAAGGAGTTCCCGTGGATACTATGGTGGTGGCAGCAGCCACTAAAAAGGAAATGTCTGAATCATCATCCTCTGTCCATCCTCCTAATAAGGATTCTAGGACGATGGACAGGTACGGGAAGCGCGTATTTAGTTCTGCGACGTTCTCCATGAGATCGCTCAACTACCTCACGCATTTCACGCGTCTACAGAGAGATCTCCTTAAGGAACTCGGAGATACTCTTCAGGGTAACACAGATGCTGCTGTCTCTGAAAAAGTAACAGCACAGCTTAATACCCTCAACTCCATAGTAAACTCGTCCATGAGACTTATTTCATACGCAGCCGAAGGATCGAGTAGGGCGGCAGCTTCAGCGATTGCTCTGAGCAGGCAATCCTGGTTGCGCCTATGCTCCTTTGCGGAATCTTTCAAGTCTTCCTTTACAAACGCCCCCTTTGGTGCTTCCTTGTTTGGCCCCAAAGTAAAGGAGACCCTCACTAGGTGTGAGCAAGAAGGGAAGACCCTGTCTGCTGTAGGGGTCCATTTTTCCACCCCGTCCAGACCATACCCCAAAGGGAATAGAGGCGGAAAAATGTGGTTCCGAAAGACTCTGGGATCCTTTCAGCCCACTCAGAGTGATACCCCCTTCAGAGGCAGAGGAGGGGCAAGAAATGGAAGACGCCACCCAGGCGGCAGAGGGGGTCCGCAAAATCAGGGCGACAGAGAGACCTTCTCTGGGAAACCATTCCAGCACTCTTGAGTGCAGGCCCGACTGTCCTACTCTGGAGGCAGTCGGGGGTTGCTTAGCTTTATACCCGGAGGCCTGGCTAAATCTCACATCAGATTCCTGGGTAAAAAGCATATTTACCAGAGGCTACAATATTCCCTTTATAAAAACCCCTCCCGCCCCCAAAAAGCTCCCAGATGTTCCACCCAGTCTGCCAGACCAGGCAGTCGTAAAGATAGAAAGGCTGCTCGAAAACTTGAGTCATCCAACCAGTCCCGGTGGACCAAATAGGATCCGGAGCTTACTCAAGGTTCTTTTTAGTTCTGAAGAAAACCGGGGACTGGAGACCGATTTTGGATCTCAGCAAGCTCAACACCTTCGTGGAGAAGGCAAAGTTCCGGATGGTCACGCTTTAGTCGATACTTCCTTTCCTACAGGAGGGCAACTGGATGTGCTCTTCAGATCTCAAGGACGCATACTACCATATCAAGATGGCCAGAGCGTCCAGAGATCATCTGCGCTTCCGCCTGGGAGCCAGTCACTACCAGTTTCATGCTCTGCCCTTTGGTCTCACCACAGCCCCCAGGGTGTTCACCAAATGCATGGCAGTAGTAGCGTCTCACTTGAGACAGATGGGATTCCGGGTGTTTCCTTACCTAGACGACTGGCTCCTCTCCGCCACCACCGAGTATCGCCTTGTGCAAGCCAGGGATTACACCATCAACCTTTGCTCCTCTCTAGGCATAACAATCAATTTTGGAAAGTTTGCACTATCGCCTCACAGCTTATCTCATTTATAGGGGCAGATTTGGACACTACCCTGGCTCGAGTCAATCTCCCCCCATTAAGGGTATCAGCCTTCAGAACTCAAATTACTATCCTTCTTCAGAGCAGGAAAGTCCCTGCACGGCAAATCCTACGAGTCCTAGGAATGATGGCAGCCGCCCTTATTGTAGTTCCCCTAGGCAGAATGCATATGAGGATTCTTCAGTGGATGCTCTTCGCCCAGTGGTTGTACCGACAGCTCCCACTGTCTCACCAAATCCTAATCACAGACTCTTGCAAACGAGACCTCCTTTGGTGGATGCAGAGTCAGGATCTAATAACAGGCCGACCATTCATATTACGTAGTCCTACAGCAACTGTGACCACGGACGCTTCCCTGATAGGGTGGGGGGGGCTTTTTCAGGGAAGAACAGTCCAAGGTCAATGGTCCAATTTGGAATACAATCTGCACATCAATGTCCTAGAGCTGAGGGCAGTGTTTCTAGCATTGCAGCACTTTCGCAAGTCTTTGCCTCTGGGAACGGTGGCAGTTCAGACGGACAACATGTCAGTGGTCTGGTACATAAACAAACAAGGGGGAACCAGGTCCTATCCATTGTGTAGAGAGGCCCTCAGGATTTGGCAATGGGCTGTGTCCACCGGACGCTTTCTGATAGCAACGCACATCCCGGGGACATCCAACGTGATTGTGGACAGGTTGAGCAGAGCCATCCTGTTGCCCCACGAGTGGTCCCTCAAACCTCAAGTAGCGGAAATGATTTTCCGCAGATGGGGCCAGCCTTGCTGCGACCTATTTGCATCCCCATTGAATGCCAAATGCAGAAGCTACTGTGCCCTACTACCCCCTCCGGGGGGCACCCCCAGGGACGCACTGGTACACGATTGGCCCCCGGGTCTCCTTTACGCTTTTCCCCCTGTCCCGTTAATCCCCAAGTTCTTGCAGAAAGCCAAACGTCTGGAAAGGACCATAATTCTGATAGCCCCATTCTGGCCTCGACAAATCTGGTTTCCCTTTCTTCAAACTCATCAGGTGGACGAACCGTGGATTCTGGACCCAGTGCCAGACCTGTTGACGCACTCGTCGGGAGTTCCCCACACATCTCTCAAGTCCCTCAAATTGACAGCTTGGCTGCTCAGCTTCCCGTCTTAGCCAGGTCAAACTTGCTGTCCCCTGCAGTTCAGCAGATCATTGTATCTTCCCATAAGCCATCCACGAGGAAGTTATACAATAGCAAATGGAAGCGTTTTGCATACTGGGCCTCACAACAGGGTATAGATCCATCAGGGGCTCCAGTACACAAGATGATAGAGTTTCTTTCCACACCCTTTCAGGAAGGAGCTTACTCTTCCACGATAAGAGTACAGCTGGCGGCTATATCCAATTTTCATACTGGTCTAGGAGATAATTCTCTCATGTCCCACAGACTTTGCAAAGCCTTTATGAAAGGTACTTTTCATCTATGTCCTCCTTTCCATGATCCAGTCGCCCCGTGGAATCTTAACCTGATGTTATCACGGCTCATGCTGCCCCCATTCGAACCAGCCGCCACAACTCTTCTCAAATTTTTATCATGGAAGACGCTTTTTCTGGTTGCCATCACTTCCGCTCGGAGAGTTTCAGAGTTGCAGGCTTTGTCTGTCCGGCCCCCATATATGATTTTTCACCCAGACAGAGTTACATTGCGCACCAATCCATCCTTCCTTCCAAAGATTTGTTCAGTTCAAAACATTAATCAATCCATTGGACTACCTACCTTCTTTAAAAATCACTCTAATAAGCTGGAATACATGCTGCACAAGTTGGATGTCCACAGGCAGCTAAGATTTTACTTAGACAGGCCTAAGGAATACAGAAAATCAGACCAACTATTTGTATCTTATGCTGACCAAAAAAAGGGACAAGCGATAGCTACTTTAGCCAAATGGCTATCTGATTGTATAAATTTCGTATATGCAGAATCTAAAAACAGCTCCCCTTTAATCCTAGAGCTCATTCTACGAGGGCAGTTGCTACTTCCTTGGCCCATGCTGCTCGCTTACCATTAGATATCATTTGTGCGGCGGCAACCTGGGCTAAACCACATACCTTTATCACCCACTACAAATTAGATAAAAACTCCAGAGACAGGGCTACGTTTGGTTCCACTATTCTCAGGAATGTTCTCCCTTGAGCCACCCAGGATAAAGGAGCTAGGGATGCTACCCGTGTGTGTAAGAACAAATGGCGAGATCGAACAATTTCACATAAAGAAGTTATGTTCTTACCATAACGTTCCATGTAAATTGTTCATCTCGCCTTTGTTCTTACATTCCCCCCCTCCATCCCCCATCCTGTGGCCTAGGAGAACGGGCATGTCTTGAGCTCAGTTCGGTCTTCTCTACATGTGGGTGTTCTTGAGCTTCCTACTGTACTTCAGGTATGGCATCTTTTCTCCTCTACTTTATGATAAAGTATTAGACAGTGTAGTAGCTTTCCTGTGCGCTAGGGTGCAGAAACTAGTAGGATTCTTCGAGTGTTAGCAAACTAGATCTGAGGGTTGACACGAGGATCATGGGATAGCACTGTGCCCCGAGCTTTCTTGAAGATGCAAAGCTGGTGATGTGGCCGACTCGGAGCCGAGGATCGGCTCCGAACCCGTGTGTGTAAGAACAAAGGCGAGATGAACAATTCACATGGAACGTTATGGTAAGAACATAACTTCTTTTTGTCTCCTTTTGAACCTGCAGCTTCCATGGATTTGAAATTTTTTGTCTTGGAAAACTGCTTTTCTTTTAGCTATTACCTATGCTAGAAGAATTTCAGAGTTGCAAGCACTCATGGCTGTGGAACCCTTCCTTATTTTTCATCAGGACAGGGCATCTCTACGGACTAATCCCACCATTATGCCCAAGGTGGTTTCGGCAGTGGCCTTGAATCAGTCTATTCATTTGCCTACCTTTTATCCTAATCCTCAAAGTGAGGAAGAAAGTCTTTTGCACTCTTTAGACGTGCACAGGCAGCGTAGTTTATACCTGGGCAGGACCAAGATATTCCGGAAATCTGATCAGTTGGTTGTCGCTTATGCTCCTACTGTTCAAGGGAAAGCAATCACTAAGCAAACTATTTCCAAGTGGATTGCCCATTGCATCAAGTTCTGTTATTCTTATCATGGTAATCCAGTTCCTGTTAATGTTAGGACTCATTCTACCAGGGCTACTGCTACTTCAGCAGCTTTTCTTTGTGGGGCTCCTACCAAGGATATTTTGGAGGCTGCTACTTGGAGTTCTGTACATACTTTTTCTAAGCATTACAACCTCCCTCTCTATTCTAAATCCAGGGTGGTTTTGCTTCTGCGGTTTTGCAAGGTTTTGTGACCGCTCCCTCTGTTTCTCCTCCAGCCACCCTTTCTTAGCTTTGGGACTCAACCCTACAGTCATGACTGCAACAGTGAACCACGAAGGACATAGTACAGTTGTGTACTCTTACCATAAATGTAGATGTTAGTGTGTTCACTGTTGCAGTCTGGGTTACTCTCCCTCCTACCCCCTCTTTTGTTTTTTCTTTGAGTATTATCTGTTATGAGGTATTTTGGCTGATGAGGTTTTGGGCATGGTTTCTTTTTTAGCCTTTTCTTTCTGGGCACCTGACATCTGGGGCAAGAAAAACTGGGGAAATGGCGTCAGCTGAGGTCTTTATACCTTCTGACACATTGACGTCAGGATAAAAGCGACCTCAGCTGACGTCCGATCCAGACTTTGGGACTCTGGCCGATCAGGGGCTGCTGCTGGCGGGAAGAACCCTACAGTCATGACTGCAACAGTGAACACACACTAACATCTACATTTATGGTACCTTCCCTAGCTGTCAAAGTGCTAAGGGTAATTTGACCCATTATCTGCATGTGATTGACAGCTCACAGCAGGTGACCTGAATAATGTACTGTTTTGTGACAGCCTTTCCTTCATTAGTGGGGCACTTTTTGTTGCACTCCTCCTGCTGTCAAATTTAGATGCGAGCTCCATAGCACTGGGAGAAATCACAGCTTTGCAAACCATCAAACTCCCAGTTCCTTTCCTTCCAGTTTGGTTAAATAGCTAACAACTGATAGACTATAAACATGATATGTTTCACATGCTTGTATGACAGTAGTTGCATGTTTTTTTAAGTGATAATTTAAGATTAAGGTATTGCATACTTCATGTAATCTTATGTAGTGTTGTCTATTAATTGTGACAGACATCTGCTTCCTATGTAAAAAGATGCAATTAAATTAGTATGTATGCATGGTCATTGCAAATTTATGTTCTTTGTTCATGCAGCTGTTACTGTACTGTTGCCTGTACTTCCTCACTGTGCTTTGTCACATATCGGTAGGGCTATTCAGATAATTGAGATTATAGTTTGTCATTTAGATTAGAATAGAGTGGGCTGGGCAAGGTAACTCTGGCATCACTTTGTGAGAGGTTCACTGCCTCTTCTATGCAACATGCAAATAAGGCAGTGGTTACATCACTTTGTGGGAGTAAACATCCTGGTAACTATAGCAAGAGGTCTGTCGGATGTGACATCAGCAATTAAGAGCCAGCTAGAGGTTTTTCAACTTGGTTTTCAAACTAAAACAGTACAGAAAGGTAGGAAGCCTACGGGGTAAAACAGTAGAGTGGATTACTTTTAAAAGCTGTGGTGACTATTTTTTGAACCAGGATCAAATAACAGGGACTAAGAGACAGCAGGTTGAGCAATCTGCTTTAATATCCCATTGTTCTCCTTTAATTTCAGCTCTCTCAGTGTGAAAACAAAATCTCAGAAAAGAGAGCCAGTGAATTTGTGTTTTGGGGTAAATTTCAGTAAGTGGCTAGAAAATATACTGCCTGGATGCCAGCAAAAAAGAAATGCAGAGAACCTGAAAGAAAATCAGTCACAAAAAGTGAGGAGAAAACACTGGCTTGGAATAATCCTGCAGCTATGTTCAGCAAAAAGCAGTTCAAGCTCCTGCTTTGGCACAAGACATGATTTCCAGTAATCTAGTGGAAAGAATATGTGAAATGTGGTCAGAGCTGTTTAAATGAAACCTCAAAGAAGTATATCAACTCAAATAAGTCTGGAAAAAAATGTTAAAAGCTTTAAACTTCAGGTGATATAAAACTGCAAAAATCAGTAGTTGAAATGAAAAAGCTGACCGAGTATGCGAGTTCTCAAATGGAGATATTTCAAAAAATGGTGAAATTAGAGGACAGAACACACAAGGAAAATCTGAGATTTTCTGCTGCACTAGAGAAACTGGAAGGAACAGACTTTATTAATTTTATGAAGGTACAGATAAGCAACTGGACTGGTATTCCACAGTAGGAGTTAATTGAAGGGCCATATTACGTGTACGCTCCATACCTAGCCATGAGAAAGCAGCCCAGACCTTTTATAGTAAAGGTGCAATCCTAGATTTCACTCTGACAAAACTGTGGCAGAAGTACTAAGTACTAAAAGTGAGACAGTAGAGTGTTTGTGGAAAATGATTATTCACTGTGCACTAAGCAGAAGACTAAATTTATTCCAGCAATCAAGGAATATTGTGAAGCAGGTGGGATATTCAAGTTGCTGTATCCAGCTATTTTCAGAATGTTTTTTCCTGGATGGTCAAAATAATTTTCGATGCAGAATATCATACCTCTCAACCATACCAAATTCCTCTGTAAATACTGGTTTTGAGGGCAAAATAGTGGGCTGCCATGAATTCACAATTGGCCCCTTTAATTTCTGAATTTCCCAGTTTTTTTTTTTTTTTTTTTTTCGGGTGGGGGATGAATTTGTTCCTCACATAATCACGTGCAAGGTGTGCACGATGACGTCCGCTTCATGAGGCAACTGCCATCCATTACTACTAAATTTAAACCGCAGAGCACATCTTTCTTCCCCTTCCAGGTAAGGTGAATTGTGAGGTTTTCTTTGGGCTCGCTGCATTCTTACTTTATAAGTTATGTCCGAGAGAAACAAGAGATGCATTCTAATTTTATATTTGGACTTGCATTCTTATTGTATCATTTCCACGAGAGCTGAATTCTTATTTTATGTTTGAGAGAACAAGAGCTTTTATATTTTTTTATGTCAGAGAGAAACGGTGTGTGTGTGTTTGCATCCTTATTTTATTATGTCCGAGAGAAACAAAGGTGTGTGTTGCATTCTTATTTTATTTAAGGTGAATTATGTGAGGTTTTGTTTGGGCTAGCGGCATTCTTACTTTTTAAGTTATCATGTCAGAGTGAAACGAGAGCTGCATTCTAAGTTTATAATTTCCATGAGAGCTGTATTCTCATTATGTACTAGTGTAATTAGAAATGTACTGTATCAGTAATGCAGTTTCAAGAAGCCAGCTTGAGGCCTATTAACTGCACATCATTTTGCTTAAAATTGCCTTAGTTTTTTTCTTGGTACATTAGCTATTTGCCATCCAAGATATTACGTTAATAGTTATAAAATCAGGCTTTTAAAGAAACACTAACAAATACGTAAAACAAGCCTGGCACATTCCGTTAGACTTTGTATACCCAGACAAAAAAAATTCCTTGCTTATTTGCATAACCATAATGCCTTGCTGTGACATTAAAACAGAAGATATACATATCACATATTCTTATGGTGGAATTAGATTATCTTAAATTTATTTTTTATTAAACAAGGATTATATTTTGTGAAGAATTTGTGAATTAGAAGGTACTTGCTCCCCATGTTATAAATAAGTTACTCTTCGTAGATATTTGTCATGCAGAACTCTGAACTGTTGCACGTGTTCTTCAGTTCTTTGAACAACAATTTTTGATCTCTGTATTTGGGGGTTTGCTTTTTCATATTATAAAGTAAAGCAGGATGGTTCTGTTGGGTGTTTTTTTTTTTAATTTTGCTTTGCTGTTTTTGTAAGTTCAAGTGTACTTCCTCCTGCTTAGTTTGTATTTTTCTTTTGGTGCTGTGTTTATAATCTGTTCATTTTTAAACTAACCTAGTTAGAATGCCTGTTGGCAGTATATGTGTAGGGACTACATTTAGTAGGTTCACTGTACTGCACGTAGCACCTGGAAATACTTTATGAATATACAAACACTATGCCATTAGGTTTGGAGATGATATCCATGCTTTTCAAAGGAATGTTAGCCAAAAGTGCTCTTCACAGCACCTGCAATGTGCCCAGAACTGACTACTTCTGCAATTCATATGGAGTTACATGTGCTAGTAGCATATCTAAACATGATTGTAGAGTCTTTTCATTAGACCCTTTGCTTCTACTAGTACTACTGTTAGAACTGTCTGGGTATCCTCCTTCTACATTGTTCTTGTTTCTCTCTACTAATCCTACTATTTTATGATTTTGTGCCTATCTTCATGCGTGCATGTGCAGATTACACAATTAGATGTTCCTTCAGTGCAAGATGCTTCCGAGCTGTGTTTCTATTTACACTGTAAATCCTGCAGCTACTAAAATCTTCCATGCAGCCTGCCCCTGGCTATTCTCAGTGTCTTAGTTAAAGCATTTTGCAACCTCTGTAAGATTTATGGCAGTGTGACAACACACCATGCTTATGTTTGGGCCCAGGTCATGCACACTATCCATCCATCTACCCATCCACCCACAAACCCTTTTTTCCCATTTTTTTAGGTGGGGTCAGGGTGTCACTTCAGCAGTGATACTGGCAATCATCTAGAGACATTGGGTTTGAACCGTTGGGTGGATCAAGACCCACCATTAATGACATTAAGGTGTTGGAAAAAAAAAGTCCCATAGCAAAGCCACTACCTTCATTTCGGATAGCACTCCCGACCCTCTGCTTCACTGAATTTTGTTTCTCTCTCAGATTGGGGTTCCACCAAGAAATCGGCTTGTATAAGATGCTGCGCCTAGCAATTACTCCACAAGTGATTCCATAGCCAAGGACTCCATCCGTCTTCAGTTAACAGCCATACCACAGATTCACAGTTCCTTGGGTAAGGCTATTAATGTTCAGTCTTGCAGCAATGGACAAAGCCAAGATGCCAAAGAATAGTTTTGGCATTGGACAAAGCCAAGAAGTCAAAGGATAATTTTGGTGTTGGAACAGCTCCACCTTATAAGAAGGAATTGGTAATTCAGTCAATACATGGTAGGAAGCTAAACAACGTGCAATAGCAAGTTTCACATACAGGTGAAGCTGCTTAGCCACTTTTGGGGAATCATGCGGCGGGCATGTGTACAGGTCGCAAAGACAGTAAGGGAGTGTGAGAGAATTTCGGCGTAGATAATTTATACAGATAGGTGTGTGTGTGCTCGCACGCACACGTAATGCCCTACTTAAGTGGGACTGATGGTTAGGTTACTTAAACTCAAACCCTGTACCTTAAGTACAAGAAGCAAGAGACTAAATTCTATACCTATTCAACCGCTTGTGATTCATGGAGTTAAGTTTTACAGACTATCTGAAATGTTTGGCTCATACATTTGGTCTGTTCCTCTTAAAATGTGTGGTTTTCTGGCAAATCAGTGAGAACTGAATTCACTAAATAATGATAGCCATTTAAGTTGGTCTTCCTATCTTTCAGGAAATTAATGGTAACACAAAGTATCAACTTTTCTAAGATTATACAAGCAATGTTTAAAATGTGTCCCTGGTTTTGGGCTTTTGACCCCCCAAAATAAATGTTGCTGTTTTCCAGATTTTTTGTGCTGTATAGTTTTTCAGGGGGGGGGTTAGTGCTGCTTATGCCAAGTCTGTTTGTGTTAATAGCACAGCAGGTAGAATACTTGCTTTTGATGCAGAAGGCTGTGGGTTCTACTCCCACAGTATGTAGATGGATTGCTGATACTGTACTTTGTTTTACTTTTAAAGGGATGGATGCTGCAGTCCTGAGAATGTCCTCTTTGGTGGAGATGCCTAGTAACTATGAACCTGTTATCAGTTTGCCATCCGTTCCCTATTGCAATTTTACTAGCTTATTTATTTTTTTTAATGTAACATAGGCAATTTATTCCTCAAGGGCAACAGGCACTTTGTAGATGAAACAATGAAATATAAAGTTGTTTGCTAGTAGCAACCTATTCATTAGTTATAATCTAGATCTCTTTAATGTGGAATTATTTAGATGACTTTTACTTCTGTAGAGATTGTGCATATTTGCTGATACTGGTGGATTGTAGAAGTTTGAGTAGACTTTTATGATGGAAATGTTCTCAATTGGGTAGTTTTGTCATTACTGTTTCATTGCTTACTGGAAAAATGTTCAAAACAATAAGTTTAAAATGCACTCCAACAAGTGTGTTGTATTATACAATGAATATAATTTAATACAATCCAGAAGGTGGATCAAAGAACACATGTATGTTTTGTGTGCAAGGGGCCTATGATTTGAAAACGGCCCACAGGTAATCTTGATCAGCCACTGGCCAGATGCATTTTCTTTGAATGTGGGTTTCAACGCTGTTTCAATGAATGTGAGTTTCAAGGGCAGAGAAGTTTTAATGCTGTCTGTTTTCATTGTAAGGCAGTATTGCTTTGTTTAGCAGATGTCTATTAGTGTCTGTGCTATAAAATGTAAAATAAGTTTTAAATAAAATCCAGATAATCATTGTAGAAGTAAAGCAGTATGCACATTACAGTGTTTATGGTAAATGGGTGAAATAGCCAAGTAATGGGACATTGGAATGGCTGCAGGGGGGAGGGCTGTGTATGGGAGGATCCATTCAGATGTGATTTTTTGAGAGGGGAAGGGCAGTAAACTCAAGACATCCCCAGGCCGTACAAACTCTAGCCATGCCAATGATCAGTAGGCCATGGAGAGTGACTTTTGGAGGTCATAGCAAACAATATTCTTTTGCTAAGATTAGAATATTGCCTACCATTAAATGCCCTACTGTTACCACAAAACCCACATACTACAAATCACTAAAAACAAAATCCTAACATTCATCTTCTTCCTTCCCAGTGAACATCATTACTACACAGTTCAAAAAATGGTTACTATTTACTACAAGGTCTGGGGCCATATTTGGTTGTCTATTCTTCAGTTTGCGTTTGAAAGCTGGTATCCCACAATCCCATTGGAGTGGGTTACATAATTATATATGCACATTTTATATTAATCAGCATACAGATTTGTACCTATTTTTCATGGGCCTTTGTCCAGATTTTTGATGATTCCAGGTTGAGAGGTATGCAGAATATGCTAAGGAAGAAATAGAGGATGTCCAACAAATAGTGAGCTATCAAATGGAAGGGGATTCTGATTTTTATTCTTCTGATAATAAAGCCCATAGACCAGGCTATGACAGTGAAAAAATGTATTCTCAGACAAAACATATTATACATATATTTGCAAAATGTGATGCAAAACTATTTGGCTGTGTAAAAGGGGTGATAAGTTGTCCTAGGGACATCCAGGTAACCTCAGATATTTGAATCAAATTAGATTATAATGAAAAAGAACTATGCAAACTGGAACCAAAGAAAGCAGAGGGAGGAGACAGAATTAGTAATAATGACCTGAGAACACTTCAGCAAGAACATGCCATACTATTATATCTATTCACTAGGTCATATAAATGTGGGGAGATTCCTCAAGATTGGAGACATATGTTATTAAATCTGTCTTTAAGGGAAAGGGGGGGTAGGACAAAACTAAGAGTCATATAGACTCAAGTCTACTTTCATGTTGTGGAAAAATAATAGAGAAGGTAATATTGGATAAGTTATTGTCAGAAGTGGATAGGTTTGGACTTGAAACCATATATCAGCATACATATTTTGAAAATAGATGTATTACCATCTGTAACATGATCTCTAACTATAATAGCTATGAATGAAAAATTGTGCTGTGGTGTAATTTATATAGGTTTAATTTCAACATTTGACAGGGTTATACACAAAACACTGATCAATAAGTTAGAACAACTAGGTATTGATGTACTTAAGATGGATAGCTGCATGGCTTACAAATAGGACATGGCAAGTATCATATAGCAACTGGTCAGGTGAAATTCATGTTTACATTCGGTGTGTCCCATAGGGCTCTGTCCTAGGCCCTTACTTGTTTAGGTTGCATCTTTCAGACCTAACTTTTTCATCTGAGGTGTTCTACAGTCTATATGCAGACCTGAAATAGGGTGAAATGATTGTTACATATAAGGCATGTCTGCAAAATAACTTGATTAAAATGACCATTTGGGCACAGGGGAATAATATGCTGATATACATCAAAAACTAAGCATATGAGATTTGGGAGACATAAATTGAAATGTGAATATTTAATACAGCACACAGTGATTGAAACTGTAGACATATTTAAGGACCTGGGCATATGAGTAGATCCAGCTGAGTTTTTCTAATCATATCAACCAATTGGTTAACAATAGTTGTAGAACTATAGATTGTTTAATAAGATTTATAAAGTCTCGGAAGTCAAAAATGAAGTCCGTGTTTGTTCATAGGTTCATACTAGGCTATCTGCCCTAGGGCATTTATAAGCCTAGCCACAGTGTGTTTGGCTTTCGCCACCCATTTTAAATTAATTTTGCTATGCCCTTTTTCGAGGTTAATATACTGTGCCTCTGTCTAACAGTGACACAGAAGTGATACCCGGGGTAAACCTACGATCTCCCATCCACTCCTCAAGATTCCTCTTAAAGAGAGTCAATGAGGGACTCTGCCTAACCTGGACTGGGATTTTATTCCAGAGTAAAGGGAGCCTCTGGGTTATGAATCTGTCCCTCCAGCATGTCATATTTATTTCAGTGCTGAGGTTCAAGTCTCTTGAGCGCGTAGCTCGATGGGATTTGGATTTTCTGAGGTGCAACATGTCCATTAATTCCGGGTTGGACATGGCTTTATACGTCAGGCACAGATCGCCTCTGAGCAGGCGGTATGCCACTGAGTAGAGCTGGAGTTTCTTTAACCAGGCAGCATATGGCATCTGTTTGAGCCCTTTGATCCTCTTGGTGAGGTACTTTTGGGGTCTTTCCAGTTGCTGCAGGTGTCTGGTAAGGTACATCCCAAAAGGGGCATTGTACTCAATTATGGGCCTGATGAGGGATGAGTTAAGAAGCACGATGACCTCCCCTGATCTAGATGCGAATCCCTTCATGATAAGGTGGGCTATATAAAATTTTTTTCTAACCACTTTGGCTACGTGGTTGTCATATGAGAGATTGTTATTAACTTGGGTCTCCAGGTCCCTATTTACTTCTTCTGTACTTAATGGATTACCACCTATGTGGTAATTTGTGGGCACTTTGTTTTTGCCAAAGGGGATGACTATACACTTTTTGGCGTTTAGCTTGAGGCCATGGCTCTGGCACCAGTTGTCTGTTTCTATGAGGCCCTTTTGGAGGACGCTTGTGTCGGCTGGAGAGTCTATTTTGGTGCCCAGTTTGCAGTCATCTGCGAACTTTGTCAGCCACAGTCCTTCTGTGTTGGCCTGTACCTCCGAGAAATATATACCAAACAAGAGGTCCCAGGACTGAGCCTTGTGGGATGCCGCTTGTAACTGGTTTGGAGTCTGACATGGCTCCAGCAATTCTAACCATGTGGGTTCTGTCCTTGAGCCAGTTTGCAACCCATCTAGTGACATAGGGGTTTATATTTAAGCTGGTGAGCTTATCTATAATCCCAGAGTGGGGTATTGTATCGAAGGCTTTTGCGAGGTCCAGGTAGGCTATGTGGACCACCTTCCCCTCGTCAATGGTCTTGGTGACTGTTTCAAAGTCTCAGAACCTTCTATCTCAGAAGGTCAATGCACAGATGTCTACCCTAAGCTCTGTTATGAACTCCTCCATGATGCTGATTTTGTACGCAGTGAGAATGGAGCACGTAGGGCAGCGGGTTCAGGAGTCTCTTTCAGGAGACACTCCTGGATGCGCTTGTGCAACTTTTCGGAGGCCTTTGTCCACGTTTACCAACACCCCATTTGATGGTTCCTCTTTTGTTCAGAACAAAGGTAAAGGACACACTCACCAGGTGCAAGCAGGAAGGAGAAACCTTGTCTGCTGTGGGAGTCCGTTCCCTCTAGACCCTGTCCCAAAGGGCAGAAGGGCAGCAAAATGTGGTTCAAAAAATCGCAGAGGTTTTTTCAGGACACACGAAGTGATTCCTTCTCCAGAGGCAGAGGAGGAGAAAATAACGGTAGACACCACCCTAGATATAGAGGAGGCCCGCAGAACCAGGGAGACCATGATTCCTTTCGTGGTCGTCCCTATCAGCGCTCCTGAAAGGAGGCCCGAATGCACATCTCTGGAGCCAGTCTGGGGTCGTATTTCTTTGTACCCAGAAGCCTGGCATGACATCTCTCAAGACAAGTGGCTGTTAAAGATAATTACCAGAGGTTACCATATTCCCTTTTCTTCTCCACCCCCTCAGGCCAGACGAATCCCATATGTGCCCACCCAATCACAGGGATTCAGCAAGTCTAGAAATCCAAACGTTGCTCTTGGAGAAGAGTCATCCAACCTGTCCCCGTAGACCAAGTAGGATTAGGGACTTACTCCATATTCTTTTTGGTGCCAAAAAGAACAGGGGACATGAAACCCATTTTGGATCTCAGCAAACTGAATGAATCTGTGCAGAAGTCCAAGTTCCGAATGGTCACCTTGCAATTGATACTCCCGTTGTTAGGGAAAGACATTTGGGTGTGCTTCATAGACCTCCAAGATGCATGCTACCACATCATGGACAGGGCATCGAGGAGTCACCTACACTTCCGGCTGGGAGCCAGTCATTATCCATTCCACGGCCTGCTCTTTGGTCTCACCACAGCCCCCAGGGTGTTCAAATGTATGGCAGTGGTTACGCTCACTTGAGACATCAGGGATTCCAAGTGTTTCCATATCTCGACTACTGGCTCCTCACTGCCACTACCAGGTATCTACTGTTACAGGCCAGGGACGCCATCATTTCAACTTGCCTACAGATAGGAATTGCAGTAAATTGGCAAAAATCTGCATTGTTGCCCTCTCGGCGTGTGAAGTTTATTGGCGCCAAAATAAACACTGTGTTAATGAGGGCTTACCTGCCTATCAAAAGAATTCAGAGTCTAAGGGAGCAAGTCTTGATCCTACTTCCTCTAAGAAAAGTCAAAGCAAAGGTGGTGCTCAAGCTTGGAGATGAAGAGCGGTGCATCTAGCGTTGCAAGCACTTCATGGCTTCCACAATAACACTAGTTCCATTAGCCAGACTGCACATGAGGGTTTTTCAGTGGTTACTCTTTGCCCAGTGGTCACTGCAGTATCTCCCTCTCTCATCCTATCCTTATAATAAATTTGTGCAAGCAGGATCTTCGTTGGTGGATCCAGACCAGCAACCTAAACACAGGCAGACCATTTGTCCCACCCAGTTGCCACTGTGACCACGGATGCCTCGCAGATAGGGTGGGTTGGGCAATATCTCAGGAGAACAGTCCAAGGCACATGGCAAGATCATGAGGCTCATTTGCATATCAATGTCTTGTAGATGAGAGCGGTGCTTCTAGCATTGCAAGCAGTTCACAGCTTTCTCCCTCTAGGAACAATTGCAATCCACTCAGACAACATGTCAGTGGTATGGTACCTAAACAAGCAAAGAGGAACCAAATCTTACCCCCTCTGCAGAGAAGCCCTTCAAGTATAGGAGTGGGCAGTGTCTTCCCAGCGCTTTCTGGTGGCAATGCACATCCCGGGGAAATCCTACATCATAGCCGACAGGCTCAGCAGGGCTATTCTGATCCGTCACGCGTGGTCTCTGAACACAAGTTGCGGAACTAATCTTTCGCAAATGGGGTCAGCCTTGCTGCGATCTCTTTGCCACCCCTCTGAATGCCAAATGCAGCAGCTACTTTAGCTCGATTCCCCCTGATGGGGGAGACTCCAAGAGATGCACTCGTTCACAATTGGCCCTCGGGACTTCTCTATGCTTTCCCTCCTTTTCCCCTCATTTTGAAGGTAATTCAGAAAGCAATATTCTTGGGAAGCAGGATGATCCTAATTGCTCTTTACTGGCCTCAACAGATTTGGTTCCCCTTCCTCAGACCATATCTAATGGATGAACCTTGGACTCTGGATCCAGTTCCAGATTTACTGACACATGTCAGGAGCATTCCATCCCCCCTTCCACACCCTCAACTTGACAGCTTGGCTGCTCCAATTCCATCCCTAGTCAGGCTTCATGACTTTTCCTCTGAGGTTGTACACATTCTGTCATCTTCCCACAAACCTTCCACTAGAAAGATTTATACTAGTAAATGGAAAAAATTCTCCCTTTGGGCCCATGACAGAAACCTTGATCCCTACACAGCTCCCATTTCTGCTATTTTAGACTTCCTCTCACAGTTATTCAATCAAGGTTCAGCAGCAGCAACTATTGAAGTCCAGTTGGCAGCTGTTTCCACTTTCCATGTTGCTAATGAACCTAATCTTATAGCTCATAGGCTTTGTAGAGCCTTTCTCAAAGGGACCACATTACTAAGACCCCCAGTCCTGGATCCTGTGGTTCCATGGGATTTGAAATTTGTTCTCCAGAAACTTGCGTCTAGTCCTTTTGAACCTTCAGCGACATGTGACCTCAAGTTTTTATCTTGGAAAACTATATTTTTAGTGGCCATCACTTATGCTAGACAGATGTCTGAACTGCAAGCTCTTTCCATTAAGCCACCTTATTTGGTATTTTATAAAGATAGAGTCTCCTTGAAGACAAACCCTTCCTTCATTCCTAAGGTTTCTTCTCAAGCTAACATTAATTAGTCTATGAATTGCCTGTGTTCTTCCCTGAATTTTCAAAGCAGAGTATAAATTCCATCAATTGGATGTCCATAGACAGTTACGTTTTTTCAATTGGATGTCCATAGACAGTTACGTTTTTATCTGGACAGAACTAAAAAATTCAGAAAATCAGACCAGTTATTTGTCTCCTTTTCAGACTCTAGACAGGGCCTCCCAGTTTCTAAAGTCACATTATCTCACTGGATTTCCAGTTGCATTTCATTTGTCTATTCCTCCAGTGGTAAAGATCTGCCTTTCAAGGTGAAAGCTCATTCTACTAGGTTTTTGTCTACCTCAGTAGCCTTTCCGGCTAGGATCCTAATAGACCACATTTGTGCTGCAGCAACATGGACTTCACCCCACACATTCATTACTCACTACAAATTGGATATGGCTTCTAGGAACAGGTTTTCCTTTGGTTCCACAGTACTCAGGAGCATTTTCCAATGAGCCACCCGAGATGAAGGTGCTAGGGACGCTGTCCCAAGTTTAAGAATGAAGGCAAGATAGGACTACAGAACATAAAGAAGTTATGTACCTACCATAACGTTCGATGTTTGTAGTCCATCTTGCCGTACATTCTTACAAACCCTCCCTCCTGTCCCCTCCTTGGGGACCTAGGGGTAGAGTACCTACTGTTATTGTGGTCCTTTCAATTTGGTTTGTTCTTTGTCTCTGTATTTTCTCGCATCAAACAAGATCTGGGGAAGTTTCAGCTCTGGTCCCAAGTGTAAGAATGTACAGTGAGATGGACTACAAACATCGAACATTATGGTAGGTACAGAACTTCTTTTTATACATAATAGGTTGGAATAAATCCTTATAATGACACTTTCCATTTTTACAAAAAAGAAAGCATAGTTAACTATATTTAAAACTGCAGAGTGCAAATAGCTGTACACATTTGGAAAGAACTGAGTATGTGAATTTAATAAAGAAAGGATTTCAGGATGGTTATTCAGCAGAATATCTTGAACAATGAAAAAGGGGAGTATTTATATTAACTGCGCGAGGAGCTACTGTAGTGATAGAAGAGGGGGGGTGTTAATGGCAGATTTTTAATACTAAGGGGCTACTAGCAAGGGAGAAGGATTACGTTGCCATGTATTTATATTCCACCCAAAACTGCTACAATGGAACTTAAGAAAATTCTGAGAGAAATCAGCTTTCAACAGAGAATATTACTTATAGATGAGGACTGGAATTGGATTTGCAGCAGCGAGGATGTATCTGGGGACATAAAAAAGGAAAATATAACAAAAGTTGTATTTTTGAAGAAATTTATGAAAATATTTGGTATGGAAGATGTGAATTTAGTAGAAGTAGTTCAGAGAGGTTTTACATATTATTCCTCAAGGTACAAAAACCTGGATTAGGCTAGACCGAAGTTATATTTCACAGGAAAATGGCATTTAATAAGTTTTGGTACGTTTCCAATTGCTATTTCTGATCACAAGCCAAGAATAATTAAAAAGGCAGGATAGTTAAAAATTAGACACTGGCACATCCCCACCTATCTGTTAAGTAGAGATGAATTTAAGGAATAGGTAGTAGAAAATAGTTGAGTTATTAGAGAATATATAAATTCTTCTGGAAATATAGCTAGGGAGTGTAATAAAATTAATGTGCAGTTAAAAAAATACGGTGGAAATAAAAGGAAAAAGTTATGGTTAAGAAGTAATTATTTTAGAGGGACTGACAAAGGTTTAAGTGTTGAGGGGAGATATCACAAAACAAGAAGCACAACTGCAGAGTACTAAAGATAAAGTAAGGGACTACCTTGGTAATACGCATGAGTTTAGAATGATTGCTGTTAAGCAACTGCTTTTTTGATAACTCCAGAGCCCAAAAACTTGTAGAGCAAAAGCTCAGGCAACAGAGAGTAGTAATGGCTATTACTAAGCTTAGGGAGCCTATAACAAAGAAAATAACCAGAGATCTGTAGACATATTACAAATATTTCAGAAATTGTATGAAAATCTGTATAAAGCAGAAAAATGTGGAAATCAAGAAAAATACAGATGGAAATATTTATGGAAGACTTAAATATATCAAGGTTAGAGGTGGATGAGGCTCGATTACTAAGAGGGCAGGGGGAGAGGAGATAAAACCATTGATGTATAACCAATCTACAGGAAATAGATGGTAGTCCTGTGGATTTATGAAAGCTAGGAGGGATGAGAGTGATAAAAATCTGGAAAGATTTAACTGTATTTTAAAAGAAGTGCCACCAACATCCTGGAAGAAAGTGGTGGCTACAATACCTAAAGATGGTAAAGACCCATCAGATCCAGCTTCATATAGGCCCATTTTTTATTTTTATTTATTTAACATTTATTTACCAGGAAAGTCCAACTTGGACAAAGCCCATTTTCAGAGGAGACTGGGGGAGAAACATTCCAGACGCATGTCTTTGGAATGTGAGAGAAAACTGGAGCACCTGGAGGAAACCCATGCAAGCACAGAAACGACATGCAGACTCTACATAGAAAGCTCCCCAGCCGAGAATCGAACCAGAGAACCTCTTGCTGTGAGGCGACAACACTAACTGCTGCACCACTGCACCACCCATTTCAATTCTAAACCATGATTATAAAGTGCTTATGTTTTATAATGGATAAAAGAATGGCAAATGTGATGCCAAAATTGAAAGATATGGATCAGTGTGGTTTTGTGGAGCGAATGCAAACATTTGACAATTTTAATAGAATAATGATGCTCCAGAGGGAAGCAGAATGCAAGAAAATACTGCTGTTGGTGAGAAAGCATTTAACAGAGTAACCTGACATTTTATGAGTAGGGCATTGAAAGCATTTGTATTCCCTGATAAACTTAGGAGGATATATGAGAATTTAGAGGAGAATTCGTGTGTGTAGGTGGTTCCTCTCTGACAAATTTTGTTTGCGCACAGGAGTCAGGCAGGGGTGTCCTCTTTCCCCTTTGTTATTTGTGTTCTATTTAGCACCATTGGCAAAGAAAATAAGGGACTCAGACATTCAAGGATATAATTGGTATGGTAGCCAAGAAAAGTCTGCTTTATTTGCAGATGATTTTTAATACATGATAAAACCAGAAAAGGACATTTCAGTATTGCAGAACATTCTGGGACCATTTCAAATTCTTTTGGGATACAAAATTAATGAAGAAAAAAACAAAGGCAATAGCTATAAACTAATCTACAAATTAATTGGTTCTGCAATACCTATATTTATGGGGACATGATAAAGTAGTCAGGAGTATGGATTAAAAAGGATTCTGTTAAGGATATTTGGGAAGAAACAAAAGATAATACAAAAACTGAGAAATCAGAAACTCTGTTTTATGGATAGCAAGATACAAGCAGTGAAAATAGTTTGTCCCTTTTCTTTTATACACAGGTCAGGCATATTTTTATCAATCTGAGAAGTTGTGGATAGCAATTAATACAGAGTTGAAGGATTTTTTTTCTGGAGGGGAAGGCAGCCGAAGTCAATTGGGGAAGTTGATCCTTCCAGTAGAACAAGGTGGTTTGTGATTACCTGATTTGAAGGGGTATTTCAGAGCTACACAGTTAAGGCTTCTATACATAGCACAAGCAGAAAGCTACAATTCAAAGTGGAAAGTGATGATGAAATGGGGAAGCTCAAGAAACAAGGAGAGACTGTGATTTTAGATTCAGATTGTTAAGGAGAGTAACAATAACCATAAAGACTATTATACTCATAAAGTAACAGAAAAGTATTTTAAGAACTAAGTCAACATGGAGACAGAGAAAGGAGATTCTGCTGATAGGTATGACTGTAATTAAGAGTACAGGGAATAGACGAGAGGTCTTGAATTTACTGGAAAAAATGGCAAAGGAACCAAGGTTTTGGAAGCAAATAATTAGGGAAAGAGAACAGAATGGGAAGAGGCCACAAATTCATTTGGACTGCAGGCTAGAGATTACCTTCCCTGTCATGGATTCATATCGGAATATAGGCAAAGAGAAATTAATAAGGGAGCCTAAGTGAAAGAGTAGCACTGGTAGAGTATTTATTAGAATCTAGAACAGAAGCTGCTGTTAAAAAAGGATAATTAGTAGGACATATAAAATATTGCATGATAACTATAGGAATCAATCGGAGGAGGTTAGAAAGGATTGGGAAGAGAGCTTGGATAAGCAATTCATAAAGAAAAAAATCAGGGATATATGTATGGCTCCCAAACATGAAACAGTGTAAAAGATTCAGTACCTTGCTTGGAAGCGTTTGCATAGGTATTTTTAGACCCCAAGCAGACTCCAAAGAATTTTTCCTCAGGTAGATTGCAGAGTTGGAGGTGTGATGTGGAAGAAATAGGTAATTGGGAACATCCGTGGTGTAATGAGTTAGCAGGCTTTGAAAGTTCTCTGTGAACTACTCATCAGAAATTCTGGATGGGCAAATTGGTTTAACTAAGGAAATGTTTGATGTGAAGTTCAGTCTCGCCATTCATTCATCACTGATGGGTTCGGAGCGGAGCCACAGCTCCGACATGGTTGACTAGCAAGCTCAAAGTTCTCCAGTAGCTCGAGACCCCACCCCTTATCACATAATGCACTGCTGGAATTACCTCAGATCTAGTTTGCCGTGGCATGGATCTCTTGGTTTCCAGCTTGGCTCAAGACTTTATTGGGAGTTTTTCAACTTTCAGCAAGTTATATTTTTTCATTTTTATATATCCTTGTTCTATTCTTTATAGCAGATATTACTAGCTAGTAGATAGTAGTTTTTCTGTGTTTATACCCCTTCCTAAGTATGCTCTGAGATTAACATCAATCAAGTCATTGAGTTGCCCGTTTTCTTCCCTAATCATACCAACAAATTGGAATATATGTTGCATAAACTCAATCAGTATTATCGATCTTGACTTCGGCCTTTTTGCCTTAGGATTCCTTCTTTAGTGATTAGTCAGTGTTCCCTTTTGGGGCTATTGTTTTTGGATTTCTTATTACTGTTTATAATTATTTAGTTGTCAGTGCCCCTTTTGGACTGTTTGTGTGAGTTAGTTAAAACAGTTCATAGTTAAATAGTGTGCTTGAGTTGTGTAAATGTCTGAAGAGGAAGACAAACATCCAAAGTCTGGGAATTGGGAGCATCCGTGGTGTAATGAGTTAGCAGGCTTTGAAAGTTCTCTGTGAACTACTCATCAGAAATACTGGATGGGCAAATTGGTTTAACTAAGGAAATATTTGTTTTTAGGTGTGGCACAGAATCTGAATTGCCTAGATATACAGTAAGGCTGTGTGAATTTAATTCTGGTGGCTTCCAAAAATGATCATCTGATGTTGTCAATCTTCATTTTATCCTTGATGTATGGGTTCAGTTCCGAGCATTGAAACTGACTCTGCCATTACTACAGCCCGCAAGAACCAAATACTCTTGAGCTTAAGTCCTACCCAGAATTCTCCTTTCTAAATTGCCTCCGATCTCATTTGCCGCTTACTTTGACTGAGGCATCTCCAATAGCTGTCCAGCTAAGTGATTTTTTTCTCCTATTTTTAACTAAATTCTTGTGTTTATATAGTTTGTTTCTCTTGTTAATAATTACTGTTGTTTTCCTTTATAGTCTACTCAGGTTTTATTCTCTTCTGATATTTCTCCAGATCGAACCACTTAAGAGGTTCCTCAGAAGAGGAAGTGTAAGAGGAAACACCTAGATTCCCCAGAGGAATCCATCACAGAGGACACTGATTACAATGAAGGGGAGGGTTCTCCATGGTCATCCCTGGAAGATGAGTTGACTTGTGATGTGGTGAAAGACCTGGGTACACAAGTTGACAACAATCTCACATTTGACCATCATGTAGAGGCAGTGGTCAGAAAAGACTTTTACTTGGTTCATCTCTCAAGTAAAAGGATTGCATCCAGAAAAAAGGAGGTTATTACCTCTCTGTACTCCTCCCTCATTAGGCCAATAATTGCATATAATGCCCAGTTTGGTATGTACCTCTCCAACCACCTGCACCAAACTGGAAAGGCCACAAAAATACCTCACACAAATGGAGTCTATGGCCTCCAACACCTGTCCTATGTGGACAGGCTCAAATCCCTATCACTTTACTCTGTATCATACAGATTGCTCAGAGGTGATCTCTCTCTCACCTGCAAGGCAATCTCAGACCCTATTCTACTAGAGATGCTCCATATTTGTAAGTCTAACTCCTTATGTAGTGCCTGATTGAAAGGCTTAAATCTAATATGTGAAATTAACACAACCTGTTGGAGAGACAGGTTTGTCTCCCAGAGGCTGCCCAGTCTCTGGGATAGACTCCCCATACATGTCAAACAAAGTACATCGCTGACCCTATTCAAGCACAACCTTGATGAGTGGATGGGCAACCACAGATTTGTCCCAGGGGTTCCACCTGTCTCCCTCATTGACAGGGGCAACAGGTGCTGATTGAGGTTTCGTTTTTGGGGATACTCTTGGCTCTGCCTGTAAGGGCCCCAGAGCCATTAGTCTAGCAATCTCCTATGATCCTATGTTTCCTCTGGAGACATTCTTGAGATCCTTAAGCAGAGGGGTGGCTAGACATCACAACAGCCCGCCCTGGAGGAATCCGTGTACCTGCAAGCTTTCGATGGTCAACCATCTACCTCTAGGGAAACTCTACCTGCTGATGAGCTCATTAAGCTGATCTTGAAGTGGGCATGGAAGGCTCCTGACACTGTCTAACCCATTCCCAGCAGACAAGACAGAATTCTAACTGCTCCAGAGGATCATCAGATTTCAGTAAAGGAATTGGCAGTAGATGCCATGGTGATACCAGCAGCCACAAAAAAGGAACAGTCAGAGGAAAGTTCCACTATCCATCCTTCTAATAGACTGTCGGGTGATGGATAGGTTTAGCAAATGGGTTTATGCTTCATCGACCTTTTCATTATGGTCTTTGAACTTTAGGGCACAATTCACCAGACTTCAAAGGCATCTGATTAAAGAGTTATCAGATACCCTGGCAGGAACTGTATCTGATGAAGTCAAAGATAAGGTTGCTTCTCAGTTGACCACCCTAGAGTCCATTTCAAATTCGTCTTTGAGGCTCCTTGCACATGCAACCAAAGGGACAACAAGAGCAGTGGGATCAGGAACACACCTGGATGCACTTGCCATGCAAGCCTTCATTCATTCATTAATGCCCCCTTTGACAGATCATCCCTTTTTGGCACTAAAGTTTGAGAAACTTTGTCCAGGTGTGAAAAGGATGGAAAGATCTTTTCTGTAGTGGGTATACATTTTTCTGCTCCTCATTGGTCCTATTATAGGAACCAGAAGAGCAGGAAAATGTGGTTTAAAAAGTCCCAAGGACCTTTCAACAACACATGTGACAGTGGTTCCACCAGGGGCAGAGGGGGGAGCTTTAATGGAAGATACCATCCACATGGCCTGCAAAATCAGGGTTCCAGGGACACCTTTCCTGGGAAACCCTACCAGTGATCCTGAAAGGAGACCCAATTGCATTCCTCTGGAAGAAGTCTGTGGGTGTTTATCTTTGAACCAACACACCTGGCTTCAAATAACTTTGGATGTTTTGGTCCAGAGGTTCATAACCAGAGGATACAGCACACCCTCCCCCCACAACTTTAACAAAATTCCTGATGTTCCACCCAGTCAGAGGGAACCAGCAGTATTAGAAATTCAAAAGCTGCTAGAAAAAGAGTCATCCAAGAGGTCCTGCCAGACCAGATGGAATCTAGAGTTTGCTCAAGATTCTTTTTAGTGCCAAAAAAGACGGGACTAGAGACCAATTTTGTATCTAAGTGTTTTGAACAAGTCCATCTGACAGATGAAATTCTGGATTGTCACGGTTCAGTCTATTCTCCTGTCTCTAGAGAAAGATGATTGAATGTGCTCTGTAGATCTTAAGGATGCATATTACCACATAAAAACAGACCAACAGTCCAGAAGATTTTCACTTCCTGTTGGGAACCCATCATTATCGGTTCAGAGCTCTCATCACAGCCCTCAGGGTGTTTACCAAATGCATGGCAGTAGTAGCAGCTCACTTGAGACTGCACGGATTCTGTGTGTTTCCGTACTTAGACGATTAGCTCAATATCACTCCCACTAGGCATCTTCTAGAACAAGTAAGAGATTTACATCATCTAGACATGCGTCAGCCTAGGAATCACTGTAAATTATAAAAAATCGCAACTGACTCCTACCCAAACTTTAGGGTTCATAGGGTCGTACTAAATATCAATTCTTGCATAGCTTCCCTCCGTTATCTAAGATTGCAAAAAATCAGGACCCAAATGAAGAGAATTATCAGAAGAAAGAGAGCAACTGCATGATTAGTCTTACAAGCCTTAAGATCGATGGCAGTGGCCAAAACATTATAGTAAACTCTCTTAACCGACACCCATGGGGATTGCTAGATGCCAGATAACTGTAGTTTCTGGTTGCTTGTGAGTTGCTACTTTTATCCGTGACTACCCTCCCCCCTTCCAATCAGGTTTTTTGGTGGATTGAATATTAGTCCTAGTTATACATTTTTTTCAGATCTGACACCAGATATGGTCTCTCTAAAGGGGTTTTTAGGATTATGCTTTCTGTCCTTTTTTCTATTTGCAAATTCTGTCCAAGGTAATTTGGAAAGGAGCATTCTGGGTAGGACTTAAGCTCGAGAGTTTTTGGTTCTCGTGGGCTGTAGTAATGGCCGAGTTAGTACCAATGCTCGGAACCGAACCCATATGTCAAGGATAAATGAGGATGGTCAACACAGATGAAATGTTATGGTAAGTACATAACTTCTTTTTACTAGAAAATGGAAGTCACTCGAAACCAAATATAGTAACAGCAACAGAACATCTAATAGTCAGATCTTTAGAAAAGAGTAGGAACAAATTACATAGAAAATAATTGTAATTTTTGGGAACAATACATGTAGAATAATACCTCACAAAACAAACGAGTGAAAATAGCCGTAAAAAGGCAAAATGATAAAAAAAAAAACAGCTAAAAACACAATGACTAATTACATAAAAATCCAACTGGTAAGGGCTTTCATTCCGTGGATGAGACTTCTTCAGACCAAGGTGTATAATGAACAAACTTATTTAAATACTTAATAGTATGTGATACAAAGGACTTAATGCCTTAACCCTTTCCTTCTAAGAACAACTTTGAAGTTTTCCCTATCATTTAAACCAGGGTATACACATGTATTCAGCCTGATTTGCCAGCGATATTCTCTCCAGTCCATTTCATCTTCTGCATCAAACCTATGATCAAAACCATTGACTTCATCAATTATTACAAATCTGAAGCATGCCTTATTTTTTTCTAACAAATGTTTTTGCTTAACATGTTATGCCAAGATCTTCACATTTATAATAGTTGATGAAGTCAATCGTTTTGATCAAGAGTTTGATGCAGAAGATGAACTGGATTGGAGAGAGAATATTGCTAGCAAATCAGGCTGAGGCTGAATGCATGAGTATACTGGTTTAAATAATAGGGAAAACTTTAAAGTTGTTCTCAGAAGGAAAGGGTTAAGGCGCATTAATTGCTTTGGGTCACATGTTATTGTTAAGTATTTAGGTACTTTCCCGTTATCAGGGCAACAGTATAATGAGCAGTTGCAATGCTAGCACATGGTTGCAATGATCACATTGCTGCCGCTGATGTATATATGAAATCATCCTCTTAACAAACCACACCAGTCTGGTTTCTCTTAATTGTGATAACCCACCTCTCAATGCCCTCAATAAAGAGTGTCTCCAGTTTTTAAGCGAGAGGTGCTCTGTTTCTTGTTATGCATGAAAGGTTAACTGCCACACAAAAGTAAATGCACCGCAAACAAGCCATACGGGAGCTGCACCTCTCAACTTCTTAGCTGCAGACATCTGGACAAAACCGGAAATAAGGTGAGAAAAGCCCAGAAATACCATCAAATGTAAAATATTATTCTTGTAAGCTTAATAAGTTGATCACAGATTTTACATTACCATGAATGTTGTAAACAAGGTGAAGTATGAAATTCACACCTTATACTGATTTTCCAAGTTCAGCACTCAGTGATCTGACACAAAGCCAAACATTTCATGAGAAGTAGACCAAAGGTTATGAGGCAGAAATCAGGAAGTTCCATGAAAATCTAGACAATCACAAGTTAGGACCGATGCGTAGAATTCAGAATATTCATCCTACACTGCACAAAACAAAAATGCAACTGTTTTCACTCCCGTATGTTTTACAGCCATCTCTCCACACATGAATCCCAGTCCAGAACGACCACACACACACACTATACAGCCACCAACTCAACACTGACAGATATGCTTTTAATTTAAATAAATAATAAAGAAATGTATTACTTTAAGGATCGTTGTGAATGCGTGCTAACATTGCAACTGCACATTATACCTGTTGCCCCGATAATGGAAAAGTACCAGTATTTAAATAAGTTTGTTCATTATACAACTTGGTCTGAAGAAATTCCATAAAGGGAATGAAAGCGCTTGCCATTTGGATTTTTATGTAATAGTCATTCTGTGTTTTTAGCCGTTCATGTTTTATTTTTTTATTAACATGTAGAGTAATGTTTTGGAGGATGAATGAGGTTTAAGGAAGGTAAGAATTAAATGAGCTTTACAATGTTTGACTGATGACTGGATAGATAAGTGGTGTATAATGTTTGCAACTAAAAATATGTCAGTATGGTTTGTTTTCATTTATGTTGTGTCTTTCGGCTTATCCCGGTTAGGGGTCGCCACAGCGGGACTCCCATCCGCTAATGTTTGGTAGTGGATTTTTACGTGCCGAGTTACCAGCCCTGACGCACAACCTTCAACGAAGGTATGCCCGTTCACGCATGCCTCTACACAGAAGACGCTCGAGCTGAGAATCGAACGGGGCAACGTCTTGCTGTGAGGTGACAATGCTACCGCAGGTATAAATGTATAATTGTTTGTCATAAGTGATAAATTAATAAAGATGTTCCTTTTTAAAATAAATACATAATCACCAAAATAAGGGGAAGTGAGTTCTACACGCCCTAAATATGCAGAGGTGGTTAGGATTTTACCTGGATATGACCAAGACTTGTAGGAAGACAAATCTGCTTTTCATTTCCCTCTCTGAGAAGAAAAAAAAAAAAAAAAGATGATCCACTGTTTAATCAAACCATATCCAAATGGCTAATTGCATTCATTTGTGCCATACAGATAAGGGTTACTCAGCTAAAGCTCATGATACCAAGTTCACAGCCACCACCATGGTTTCAAGCAGGTAGTGGCTGTTCTAGAAACTGACACTTAGACATGTGTCTGCACCTCTACCAATCATTACAAACCAGGCATTCATTCTGGAACAACTCCATGATTTGCCAGAGCTATTCTGCAGGGCATTTTGAACAGTAGTCACCCCTTTTCATCTATCATCCAGTCTATATACAAGATCTGGAAATTGTCCCAGGAGTAAGACATACTACAACAGTGATCTAATGAAGAGCATAGTACAGTTGTGTAGATAACTTACTGTAATGTCAGATGTTCAAATACAATGCTGCTGCAATACTTTTCCCTCCTACTTTCCTTTCTAGAGTGGTTTCTGTAAACTTGTTCTTTATGGCTAGGAGTTGGGCCCCCTTTCCTTTGTCTACCTTTCTTTCATGCCTTCCTCTACCCCAACCCCAACCCCCTTGGTTTGACTGCCTGAGGGTAGGAATGAGGAGGGTGCTCTTACTGCAAACTTGTTTTGCTCTGCTGTTTTTCCTGTTCTCAGGGAATATTGTCCATCAGTCACAGGGCTCTCCCTACCTATTTTTTCCTTAACATGTGGGTATTTAGTTAGGGCTTTACCTGTGGGGTGCTTAGGGGCAAGAGAGCTCTAAAATGTCATGGACAGGTATCCCTTTTATACTAGCACACACTGCTGGGCTCAGGGACAGATGTACATCACACATTGGGAAAGAAACAGCTCTTGAATACTGGCTGGATAGATGTGGACACCTAGCAGTAAAGTTCCAGTTATAGGGAAAACTACAACAGTGATCTAGTTTAACATCTATCATCATGGTAACTTACCAATAAATTGTACTTTTGTTTGATGTTGAGTTGTCTGCTGGGATTTGAACATGTCCATTCAGAGATCTGGGAATACTAGACAAGCAGAATAAGTGTGCTTGAAAATAAATAAAAAACATTTTTAAAGTCTGGCACAACATATGTGTTTATTGTTGATAACTTGACCATGACATTGCTTCATGTGAAATCTGCAAAGACTCACTATCCAAACCCATGCAGGCCACTGCTTCCACATTTAAATTGCAAAAAAGTAGTATTCATTTTCTGTTCATTCATGGTGTCTGACAGCATCATTCCAACAACTCCCACTTGAAATTTTGCTCCAGCCCGGAGGAATCATTGGAAGTTCAAGGAACTTATCTGATCAAAGATGCATTTACCAGCAAGGTGGCACTTATTTAAACCCTAAGCCTAACATTGAAAGCTTTGAGACCCATCCAATAACTATATCAGATCATGCACCAATAATAACTAAGGTAAAGATGGAGGAAGCTGAAATAAAAATGAGATTTTTTTCAAACACTTTTATTGACTTATCACTTGTGATATAAGCAAACATATTTATAAAATTAATCAAGATATATTAAAAAAATACCCATTTACAAACATTATATATCACATATGTTGCTATATATCATATAATCTAGGCAACATTATATAAATTATTCAATTCCTGCCTTCTCTTAAACTGCATTTGTCCTCCAAAACATTTTTCTGCGTGTATTGTTCCTACAATTACTATTATTTTCTATGTAACTTACTCCTACTCTTTTGTAAAGATCCCATTTCCTGTTATTTTATCTCTTTACAATATTCACTACTTCAAGTAGAGTTGATTTAGATTTTGACTTGCATTTTCTGGTAATTGCTTTTTTGGCATCCACCAAAATTAAAATTAATAAGACCTTACTATGTCTAGGCAGTTCTGATCCTGTATCTAAGCTCAAAAAAAGAAATTCCTTGGTTACACTCATTTGCTCATCCAGTAAGCCTGACAGAGTGCTCTGTAGAGAATTTTTAAAGTCTGCAGAACTCCTTGCACTCCTAAAATGTATGTTCCCAGTTACTATTTTCTTCCTTGTCACACCTCCAACATTTACCATCTAAGTGAGAACAACATTCTTTGGAGTCTGCTTGGGGTATAAAAGTATGCAAACACTTCCAGGCAAAAATCCTAAATCTTCTAGACTATGTTGTATATTTAGGAGCCATACATACCATTGTTTCTTTGTGAATTGAATATATACTTTCTTTCTAGTCTTTTCTGTCCTCTTCCGATTGATTCCTGTAGTTATTGTGCAATGTTTTATATGCCCTACTAATTATCCCTTTCATAATCATAACAGCAACATCTGCTCTAGATCCAATTAAAATTCAAGCAGTGCAGGTCATTTAATTTAGGATTCCCCTAGCCCTTTTTCTTTGTCTATACTCTGATATCAGTCCCTAATAGGGAAGGCAATCACTAGCCTGCAGTCTAAATGTCTTCTTGTACTCTTCCCATTCTATTACTGTTCCTTCTGTAATTATTTGTTCCCAATACCTTGGTTCCTTTGCCAGCTTCCTCCAGTAAATTGTAGCTCCCTTTTGTCTATTCTCTGTAACCCTAATTGCAGTTATCCCTATTGGCAGGATCTCCTTCATTCCCATGCTGGCTTAGTTCTTAGTATGCTTTCTGCTACTTTATGAATGTTTTACTCTTTTTTTAATTCTCCAGACCTTTTGGGTTACTAATACCATGGCAGAAATTAACCCCATTCCTAAGTCAAAGTATGATTAAAGTTCATGAAATTAGTATTGTTTCAATCCTTAATGTCAGCCCAAAGTGCTCTTTGCAACACCCGCAATGTACATAGTAATGACTCCTCCTGTAATTTGTACTGGGTTACATGTATTGGTAACACACGTGAATGCGATTGTAGATTCTTTATTAGACCCATTGCTCCTACTACTATTGGAACTGTCTGGGTATCTTTCCTTCACATTGGTCTCATTTCTGCCTGCAAATCCTGATATTTTATGACTGTCTTTCTGTATGCATGACACTGTAGTCACTGGGTGTAGCAATTTCAATGATCAATACTACTTTTGTCTTCTTTTAATGGACCACTATATCTGGTTTTCTCACATCTATCTTTTGAACTGTTGGCAATGGGTCATCCCATATGATGTAGACTTCATTTTCTGTGATGCTTTGTGGCTAATGTTTTCAGTGTTTTTTAGTTACTTCAATATTACAATGTTTATACGATCCCCAGTGCAACAGTCTTGCCACATTATTATGCCTTTCAGTATACAGTCCTTCTGCCATTAGTATATCACAACCAGTAACAAGGTGAGCATATTTTCCAATTCTGTTTTACAAAATCTACATTTGTCTGTTTCTCCCACATGTTCAATTGACTTTGTAAACCAACGTGTTCGCAGCCCAATATCTTAGGCCGCGAATATTATCCTTTCATCTTTTGGTTCGAACTTGCCTCTCCTTAACCATTCCTGCATTCAATCCTGATCAACATGAGGTTGTTCTAGGAGTTTTCTATACTTGCAACTATAGAAAACTATCATCAAATTCCATCAGCAGCAAAGATCACTTTTAGTTAGCCAACACTTCAGTACAAGCTGTTTTTATTGTTCCACATTAAACAATCTTACAGATTGAGCACTTTCATCCCCTGAACTGAGGACTTCATCAGAATCTAATTCAACTCCATCATGTGTTCACTTAAATACTAATTAAAATGCATGGTGTCACCACCATTTTCTTAAAGGTACCATCACACAACCTCTCCAAATGTGTTTCTATACTAACAATTACTACAATAGTTAAAAAAAAATTTCACTAATGAAAAATACACCTTGCATTGCATGTTAACATGTAAGTACTAACTTTAAAATTTTGTTAGATGCCAACATCTTAAAAAATATATATATTTAATATATTTTAACATAATCAAAATTATTATGTTAGAATAACATTCAGAAGTGTATAAACAATTCCCAAAATATATACTTTAAATTTAAAAGGTAGCTTTCCTAATACTGGTTTGAGGTATACCATTTAATTTAAACCAGGTATGTGTCTCGCTACTAATTTTATTTGCCATTTAGTCTCTCTCTCTCTCCTCTATGTAGTTTCTATAGTCTCCCCCCCCCCCCAGAATGTTGGTCAACTCTTTCCACTATACCAAATAAAAACTGGACAAAGTTTGCAATTTTAGAGCTTGAAATGTTCATCAGGAAGCTTAATTTGGCATATATATTTCAAAATAAAAATTCCGGTAGAAACGATGAAAAAGAGAGAAAAAATATTTTTAACCTACCTTTGGAACCTACCCTAGAGGTCTTGGAACAAAAAGCTGTTAGTGATGATCTATATGTACTTAAAAGTAAAGACGAAAAACAGTATATAGGTCATAATTTAGACAAAAAGAAAAAATGTTAAAACAACTTAGAAATGATAAATCCATTAGGGTCATGTGACCAGATAAGGGAGGGGGTGTACAGTTCTATACAGGGCATTACAATACTCTCAAAAGATTTTAGAGATGTTATACGATGCTGAAACATACTCTAATGCCTCCCTTAATGAAATTAATATAGGGCATCGGCGAACTGACTACTGTTTGGAGGAATATTTGATAGATGAAAGGATTACACCAGAGATATACATTTTTTTAAAAGTTAAACACCTAGTTGTAGCTACGATATTTGGGGTCCCTAAGACCCATAAAGGGTTAGAAGTTTAGGCCTAATTTGGCAGGACAGGGCTCTAAAACTTATCCATTCATTGTGGTAATAGACAAATGGTTAAAGCAGGTTTATAATAAGGTTGACCATCTTTTGAAAGATTCATGGGACTTCTTTAATAGGATTAAAAATACTCTTTGGGAAGAAAAGCTCTCTCTTCTTATGACTGATGTGGTGGATTTATATACATCATTTCCCAGGCAGGAAGGGATAGAGCTGTGAGCATGAAGAGAGACACTAACTTTTCTGATGACAAAGTGAATTTGATTTCAGAATTCATGGAGTTAGTGTTGGACTATAACTACATATACTATGAGGGAGAATATTTTAAGCAAAATAAGGGTGTAGCAATGGGGGCATCTTGTGTCCCCATCTACCCTAACTTGGTGTTGGAATGGGAACAAACTAAAGTGTTTCCTAGTGAGTGGTTTAGATACATCGAACTGTATGTACACTTTTTGGATGATATTTTTATTTTGTGGACAGGGACAGAGGTAGATCAAAAAGAATTTGCTGAATATTTGAATAGTTTGTCCACTTTTTTGAAGTTTACTAGTACAAGTAATGCAGAGAGCATCAGTTAGTTGCACACACACACAAAAATCTAGTAATTGATTTAAATAAAATATATATAGGAAACCTACATTTAGTAATTTGTATTTAGAGTATTCTAGTAATCACCCTCACCATCAAAAGAACAATATTGTCAAAGGTCAATTGGTTCGGATTCCCTTATGACTTCTGATGTAAATTATATTGATGGTGAATTGCAAAAGGCTGCCCATTTGTTCTATGAAAGAGGGTATCCAGCTAGTATTGTAGAGAAGAACTTGGAATATGTTAAAAAAAAGAATTGGGTGTAAAATTTAAACCCCTATTACAATTACAAGAAACTCCTAGGGACGAGAACCAGTATCAGAGGGCTATGGTAATTACATTTATTGGACAAGTTAAACAACTAAATAAGATTTTTGAGAATAAGGGGTCTATTTTGAAGAATAATCCTAAAATACTATCAGTGGCAGGCAAGGAACAAACCTTTGTATGTAAAACAGGTTTTAACCTTAAAGAAGTGTTTCAATTAACTAAATAAAGAGAGGCAGTAAAAATGTTGGTACCACAAAATGTGCTTGCTCACAATGTAAATGCATTCAGACTAAAAATGCACTTATTTTACAAAATATTGTGAGATCTAGTGTTTTTCAAAAAGGGCAATTTTCAAACATCGGGTTATTTATTTGGAAGTCTGCAGATCCTGCCCAGCTGACTATATAGCTAAGGCTGAAAGATGATTTAGGGACAGGATGTATGAACATCAGTATCAGACTGCCACGAAGAATTTGAATAATGCCTTATACAAACATTCTATACCTGCGGTGGTGGTGCTGCAGTAGCATTGTCGCCTCACAGTAAGACGTCCGGTACGATTCTCAGAGCGTCTTCTGCGTGGAGACATGCGTGAATGGGCGTACCTTCGTTGAAGGTTGTGCATCAAGGCTGGTAACTCGGCATGTAAAAATCAACTACCAATCATTAGCGGACCGGAGTTCCGCTGTGGTGGCGACCCCTAACCGGGAAAAGCCGAAAGACACAACAACAACAAACATTTCTACAGTATGTGTAAACTTTGTCCAGTTTTTATTTGGTATAGTGGAAAGAGTTGACCAAAATCCTGGGGGGAGTGACTATAGAAACTACATAGTGGAAAGAGAGACTAAATGGCAAAATTAGTAGTGACACGCACACACCAGGTTTAAATGAAATAGGATCCCTCAAACCAGTATTAGTTAGGAAAGCTACCTTTTAAGTTTAAAGTATATATTTTGGGAATTGTTTATACACTTTTGAATGTTATTCTAACATAATTTTGATTGTTAATATATTAAAAATATATATATTTTAAGATGTTAGCATCTAACAAAGTTTTAAAGTTAGTATTTATAAGTTAACATGTAATGTAAAGTGTTAATTGGTGGAATTGTTTTTTAACTATTGTAGTAATTTAGTATAGAAACAGGTTGTGTGATCGTACCTTTAAAAGAATGAGAATGGTGGTGACATCATGCATTTTAATTAGTGTTTAAATGAACACGTGGTAGAGTTTAATTAGATTCTGATGAAGTCCCCAGTTCAGGAGATGAAAGCGGTCAATCTGTAAGATTTTTTATGTGGAAGAATAAAAACAGCTTGTACTGAAGAGTTGGAGGAATACAAGCAATTTCTGCTGCTGATAGTGTTTGGTGATAGTTTTCTTTAGTATATTTGGGACTCTGTGGTTGCTTTGTTCATTTACAGTTATACTTGCAACTATATTTATGCGTTTTCCACATTTCTTGCCTTCTCATGTGATCCTTCACCTTACATTCTTTCTTTTGTTTTTTTTTGGCATATTCAGTTTCTGCCTGATCTTTATGTACTTTTGGTTTGATTTCCATTGCCGCTTGATGTCAGTATGCTTCTGCTAGACTAAGAAGGGAAGTCATCCTAGATTTATTCTCCTCATGTTTCAAAATTTTTACTATGTTTGGGTCTTGTGAGATTAGCAGATATGTATGCAGTCTCACAAGTACAGATCTATACATGTAATCAATTTAAAAGAGGCCCATACCTTATTTGGAACAGGGAATGTATAATCTTGGTATGCACTGATTTTATAAACATTCAATAAGCATGAAGAATCCTTCTAGTTTTCCTGTCTAATCTATCCACCACCCTTTGGGGGGGGGGGGCAGTCATTCACTCCAAAACTGTAAGTTAGGACAGGAAGAGTAAATTGGTTTATAGCTTGAATTTTGTTCCTAGATGTCAACGCTGTTTTCAGGATTAATTTAAGTCTTCTAAAATATCCCCTACTAAGTTTTATTTGCATTTGTTCATGTTTTATGATGAGTGATACATTTTTAAATTATTGACAAAAAAAAAGATGAGAAGTCTTTACACTTTGTTGCTTTCTGGGAGCCAAATTATAGCCATGACCTAATATGTTAAGCAGACAGTTTAATGGGTTAAGGGCAAGGCAAAAGAACAGCAGTGACGGAGAGTCACCCTGGAATATCCCACTTTGGATTTTTATCCCTGGAATAATAATTTGTCCTTTATCAATGCTTAACTCCTGTGATGTAGTTTATCAGTGTAAGGTGTATCTTATACATTTTTAAGCACTCTTTTATCCATGAATGGTGGGATACTGTCAAATGCTTTTTTGTAGGCAATCCATGCCATACTTCAATTTTTCCCTTTTTACAGTTCTCCATTATGACTTCATTTAACAAATGATCCTTTGTTCCATATGACCTTCTTTTATTGCCCTTTTGTTATATTGCCATAATTGAATTTTCTTCTAAATGACTATAATCTCTTTCGGCATCAATTCCAGTGTATAGTTTATACGTCGTTGGAAGGCAATGTATTGGCCTATAATTTTTATTGTAGCTTGCAGGTTCAGTCTTAAGTAGGAGCATTGTTTTTCCTGTTAGCGAGGTTGGTGTCTATTTGGGGTGCAAATATAATTAGTTCTTACTCATGGCTAAATCTTTGTGCAAAGATGCTAATACTTTTAACCAAAAGTTAGGTACTGTATCTGGGTAGAGGGTTTTCTTAACTTTGTTTCAATTTCTCTGGTTGTTACATCATCCCATTTCATATCCTGTACATTTGAACTTCTTATTCTTTCTTTTACTTCTTCTGTCCATTTAGCATCTGTGTTATGTTCCACAGGATCTTCATAAATACGTCTCCTAAATGTATATATTTCTTCTTTTTTGATGGTATTTCAATCTTTCAATTCTTTTACCTTGTTTCCCAATTCTTTATAAACTTTTTGGGTCATCAATAATTTGCTTATTTTGTACCTTTTCTTTATATTTATCTGTGTATTTTCTGTCTGTGCTGATATTTTCAGTTTATTATTTGCGACAGTGCATGATAAATCCTGATCTGTTGTAATACTGTGCATTGCTTTTATCACGTCTTTCTGAGTATTTTTGTTGTTCTGTTCCCTCTTCTGTACTCTAAAAGTGACACTTCTTGTCTTAATTGCTTTACAGTTTTCTCTGTTCTGTACTTGTAATGCCCCTGCACTGGCCCAGTAATCAAGGAGCCTCAATCCTCACCACTAACACCCAGTGAGGGATGTGCACATTGGGAGGATAATAAGTACACACACAAAAGTACAGTTTACCTTAAGAGCGCACAGAGATCACAGTCTGGGGCTGGTTTCTCCTTCTTTCTCTAGATCCCCAGTAAGACTCCCCAATGGCACAGCTATAGGGTTAAGATCTCAGCCGAGTGGTCAAGCCAAAACCTCCAGCATAGTCTCTGTCCAACCAGTGCATCATGTCCCTGCCCAAGTAGCTGACACACACTTTGAGATTTGATTTATATAAAAGCACACAAACATTCCTCGGGAAGGGTGGCACAGGTTTACTAGCTATGCCCCCTTCTGCCCAGACTGTAAGGTTGTAATCACTGCCACCAACTACACTTTATCAACTACTGTAAGGCCCTTCCCAAAGGATGACCAATTCTGTTGTGTGATGTTACTATTATCCAGATGGTAAAGGTGACCAGACTTTTAAGGCTATTTAAGAGTGGCCTGTACAGTGTCACCAAATATATGCAAGTGCTCTAAGAGTTTAAATACATCTAAACCAAACCAGCCACAATTAAAAGGTTTAAATATATTTAATAATAAATAATAAAAGCACAAGACAATACTCATTAACTCAATACAGTGACAACATAGTTCAGAATCACAGGAAATATTTTAAAACAACATGCAGGACAGTCTCCCATAAATACAAAAAACATCTAGACTAATCTTACTATTTCCTGTCTATCTCTAAGAGAGATACTATGGCCCAAGTCTTACTTACAGAGCAAGGCAAATACAGATGAGAAGTGCTGAAGATGAATGTGTTCAGATCCAAGACAAGATACAAAATGCACAGCCTTGCTCTCTGAGATAGTGCTTAAATTACTGTCAAACATTTCTGCTGGGTTATCTCAGATTACATAATTCTTGTCACTTCTACCTTTAGTTCCCAGGCTAACAGAAACTTTAAAATTAACACCTCTTTGTCAAAAATACTTGTCGCTAAGAAGTTGCCTAGAACTGAAAGTTGTAAAACCAGTTAAAAACCTTTACCCTTGAAACCTGTAATTATTTCTATTTCCAGACAATAGAAAGAATTTCTAGCTGCAGACATTCTGTCTCTTTGCTGTGGAAAACACAGTCGTAAAACTCTTTACTTGTCAACTTATTTTCTTAGAGTTTTGCAAGATAACTCTGTATGTTCCAACTTCTACCATGAAAACATACATTTGCATAGGCATATAGTCCATATACATTTCTGCTCTTCTACATTATGCGGTGATGGTGCTGTGGTAGCGTTGTCGCCTCACAGTAAGATGCTGTCCGGTTCGATTCTCAGCTAGAGCATCTTCTACGTGGAGACATGCGTGAATGGGCGTAACTTCATTGAAGGTTGTGCATCAGGCCTGGCAAGCCGGTAAGTAAAAATCAACTGCCAATCATTAGCAGACCGGTGTTCTGCTGTGGCGACCCCTAACCGGGAAAAGCCGAAAGACACAAACAAACATTTCTGCTCTTCTCCAGCAGGGTGCACTGCGGTTACATTTTTGAAGCTCAGCACATAACATACAGTTTACTTACATTTGTAAGACAAGCCTATGGATCATATTAATATTTACAAATGACATAGGATTATTTACAAAATTCTAGCTAGCTGGGCTGGCAGCCTTCACAATCCCCCCATGAAATCTCAAGCTAGTTTTTCAAGTGACCCTTGAGAAACATTGCTTGAGAGGGTTGAGCCTATCTTGAAATACCTTACCTCATTCCTTGTCTTGAGATCCATCTGCGTTGGAATTGCTAAACCCCATTGCGGTGCTGCACTGTCATATCATATGCTTGCAATCCTAGGCTCCACCTTAGTAACTTGTCATTTTGCTGGCTGGCTCAATGTAACCATGTTAGGGGATTGTGGTCTGTAACTACAGTGAATTTTCTTCCATATAGATAAGGCTGAAGTTTCTGCAGTGCCCACACTTTGGCTAGACATTCCTTTTCTACAGCTGCATAGCATTCCTCCCTGGGTTGGAGCCTATGACTGAAATAAACCACTGGATGCTCTTCCCCGTTTGAAGAAATCTGGCTAAGTATAGCCCCATCCCATGGTTTGAATCGTCCATCTGCACAAAAATTCTTTGCTGCAGTCTGGAATGGCTAACACAGGGGGTCTTCCCAAAACTCCTTTAAGCTTCTGGAATGCCTGCTCACATGCTGGCGTCCACACTACCTTATCTGGCCTGTTTTACCTTGTCAAGTCTGTGAGGGGAGCATCTATGGTACTATAACTGGGGACAAACTTTCTGTAGTACCCTGCTGTGTCCCTAAGAATACCCTTACCTGTTTTTTGGTAACAAGTGCAGGCCATGCCTGAATGGCTTCCACTTTGGCAGGTTCTGGCCTGATCTTACCACTCCCCACTCTACGTCCTAGGTAGCAGACCTCTGCCATACCCACCTGACATTTGCTGGGCTTAATAGTCAACTCTGCCCTCTGTAGTCTGCCCAGCACCTCCCTGACATGCTGAAGGTGCTCTTGGCAGAAATAGATGTAGATGGCAATATCCTCTAGATAAGCAAGGGCAAAATCTCCTGCCCCTGCTAGGATATGATCTACCAGCCTCTGGAAAGTTGCTAGGCCATTTTTCATCCCAAAGGGCATATTTGTGAACTCATACAAATCAAAAGGAATCACAAATGCTGACCTCTCTCTAGCACTGGGAGTCAAGGGCACCTGCCAGTAACCCTTGGTAAGATCAGTGGTGGTAAGATACTTAGCCCTATCCAGCTGCTCTAGGGCTTCATCTGTTCTAGGCATGGGGTAAGCATCTGACTCTGTGTGACTATTTTATTTCCTGTAGTCCACATAGAACCTGGTGCTACTATCCTTCTTTGGTACCAGCACCACTGGGGAGGCCCGGGGACTGCTAGACTCCTGAATTACCCCTAGTTCCAACATTTCCTGTATCTCCTCCCTCAGTCTGACTCTCTCAGGCCCCCTATAAGGGGCCTGCCTAATAGGCCTTTGGGGTCCTGTATCCACATGGTGCTGCACCACGTGGGTGCACCCTGGTTCCCCAGTGAACATGTCCCCAAACTCCTATAACACTGCTTGGATTTCTCGAACCTGGGTAGGAGATAGTTGCTGGGACATTGCTACCCCTTCCACTGAGGTGTCAGTCCGAGCCTCACTGAGATAATCATTCACCAGATCTCCCTCAGACTCCTCCTGCAATCCACTACAAATACTCAGCACAAGGGCCTCCATGTCATGGTAGGGTTTCATCATGTTAACATGGTACAGTTTGTGCCCTGGCCTCCTGCCTAGCAGTTTCTCCATGTAGCTTATGTCACTGACCTTCCTTACCACCTTGTAGGGTCCCCTCCCAAGCTGCCTGCAGGTTGTTGTGTCTGACAGGAATGAGAACCATTACCTGCTGTCCTACATCATACTCTCTAGCTCGAGCATTCCTAAATACCAGACCTTTTTCTGCTGTTGAGCTTCTGCCAGGTTCTCCTGGGTCAAGCCCATGAGTTCCCTGAGCCTTGTTCTGAGGTTTAAGACATGTGCTGCAACAGACTCCTTGTGGGATTCACAGTCACCCTCCCACTCATCTCAAATAAAATCTAGAGGTCCCCTCACACTATACCCATACAACAACTTAAAGGGTGAAAAACCTGTGAATTTCTGGGGAACCTCTCGGTAAGTAAACTACAGATGGGGCAAATATTGGTCCCAGTCTGTCTTAAATTGATCTGCAAATGCCTGTAGCATCATCAAGTGTAGAGTTTAACCTCTCAACAAGACCATTAGTCTGGGGATGGTAGGGGGTGGTCTTTAGGTGCTTCACCCCACAGTACTTCTGCAGACAAGCCAGCAGGTCTGACATGAAATTGGCACATCTGTCAGTCAATATTTCTTTTGGGAAACCTACCTTGCTGAAAATCTCTAACAAAGCATTTGCCACCTTTTCTGCCACAGTGGAGGACAGAGCCACTGCCTCAGGGTATCTGGTAGCATAATCTACTACCACTAGGATATACTTTTTCACTGTGGAACCTGGGGTACTCAGAGGCCCCACAATATCCATAGCTACCCTCTGAAATGGCTCTTCAGTCACAGCCAAAGGCATCAAAGGAAGCTTTCACCTTGTCTCTTGCCTTGCCTACCTTTTGGCACTGCTCACAGGTCTTGCAGTACCCTGTTACATCTCTGGAAATCCCAGGTCAATAAAAGTTTTGCATAACACATCTTTTATGTTTTATGCCCATATGACCTGCAAAGGGAATATCATGGGCTATGGCTAAAAGTGCCAGATGGTAGGCTTTGGGCACTACCAACTGCTGTATTCTCTCACACTCTAGCCCTCCCTCAGGGGTACACTCTCTGTACAGTAACCCTTTGTCCCAGTGTACAGAACCCCCCCCCTTCCCTTGAGAATCAGGTGCCTCACTAGCTACCTATCTCAGGCCTTGTAATGTAGGGTCTGAGAGCTGAGCCTGTCTCAACTCCCTCTCTCTAAGCTTTCCTAGCTCCCCTTCCACAGGAAGTCTGGTATTCTCTAACAGCAGTGCCTCACTGTCAGCCTGGGTACTACTACTCACCTCTGCCCTTGCAGTCACTCTGTCCAAGAGAACATTAGTACCCACAAACTACTGTGGCTCACCTTCAGTCTCATTGCTACAGGGTAGCTCCCTCCCTGAGGTAGCCACCTCACCAGTCCTTGGGTGCAAGTATGCAGTCTGTCTGGGTCTCCCCCAGGCTACCAAACCCACATGCTTGTCTACAAGCCTGACTGCATGAACACATGGTACTGCATTATAAAAATCATTCCCTATCCGGACATCTGCAGAGATATCTTCAAACACACCTACTTGCTTGATTCCTTTTCCACCATCCCAGTCAAAGTGAACCCTAGCCAAAGGTATTTCGAATGGGGTCCCTTCTAAAGTTCTGACTGGAGTAGACTGCCCAGGCAAGTAGTGCTCCTGTGTAACCACTGCAGGCTTCAAAATGGTTATGTCAGAGGCTGTGTCTCTCTCAGTAATGGCCTCTCTGCCATTCACTAAGATGGGATATAACCTCTTGTGGTAGTTTGGTACCCTTGTTGTCTTGAGACATCTTACTGTTGGCATTTTGTCCTTCCCACTTACTGGCTGTCCCACCTTTTGTTCCCCACCTTGCCTCCATGGACATCTATATGCTACATCCCCCCACTGTTTGCATTTAAAACATTTAACTGTAGGTCCTGAACATGTACATGGACTAGTGGCTTCCCCTGCTACTGGCAGACTCTGTTGGAGCAGTCTGGGCTGCCCACCATGGGTTCCCTTAGACCCCTGAGCAGCACTGGGTATCCCTTTCTTGTGCAGGGATGCCCTGATTGCTAGGTATAGGTTTCCCTTCTTCCCAACCTCATCTACAGTAAGGCATAATCTATCAGCTAACCAGATTCTCATGTCCTCAGGCAAAGTGCTAAGGGCTTGTTGCCTCACCAGAAGGTCTGCCAGCCCTTCAGAAGTAGTGACACCTGACATCCACTTACCCACCTATGAAAATAAGTGCTTAGTTCAGCAACATATTCACACACACTTTCATCTGCCTTGCATCTGTGCTCACAAAACTTTTTCTTATAAGCTTCAGGTGTTGACTTAAATATTCTAGCAAACAGTCTTTTACAACATTATAATTTAAGCAGTCATTTTCAGACAGTTTGGATAGAACAGTTACAGCTGTGTCATGGAGTAATGGGGTCAGGAACTTTACCCAGAGCCCTTGGTCAACATCATACTGTTTACATACCCTGTCAAACATATGAATGAAACTATCAAAATTTCCCCCCTCTAAATTGTGGAAGAAATTTACTGACCTTTGTTGCTTCTGGGGTTCAGTTACTCCCTTCCCCATTACCTCCATGACTCTGGTGAAGAGTTAGCATCTCCTTTTCATGTTGCCTCTGCCCATCCTTCTCCTCCGCTTGCAGGCATAGCAGTTTCTCATTTTCCTCAGTCTCTAGATGCCTCAGTCTCTTTGCTTGGCCTTTAGCTCAAATCTCTTTAACTCCAGACAAAGTCCTCTTTGGAAAGGTTGAGCCGGCCATTCTCTCAGAGTTGTACATCCCCACAGCCAGTCTGATTGTCCTCCTTGTTGCTATTCTCTGATGCAGCTGTGATTAAAGCTACAATCATGTCTGCCTTAGGTTGGCATACACCAGTACTTTAGCCTGGCGCATCTCAGCCAACTGGCTCCTTGTCAGCTTGCCATACTTCACTGCTGACATGCTTGCCTGCTCTCCCTGACTAAGCTAACAAAAAAAATAAAACAATTGTGATATGAACTCTGAATGTTCACTGCATGGTTGAGTAAAAGCACCTTCAGTGATCACTGTACTCAAGCTACAGGAGTTCAGTATCCACACCTGTGTTCCTGTGGTAGAATTTTATCTGTTATTAATTTAGCTGCACAGTAATATATCCTGTTTACTTCTGTTATATCACATGGATCTCTCTAGACAGTCCTAATTACTGTGTTCATTTGTTTTATGAAGCTTCTGACTTTTTGGGTTTTATGGACCTTCTGCGGTCTATTTCTTTTATTGATCTTAATATGTCTATCTCTATTAAATAAAGCAACTCTTCTAAACTGAGGGCACATATTTGTTCATTGCCTGTGGGCATTCTATAGGAAGTTCTATAGCATCTTTCTGTGGCACATTCTCTTTAGTTTCATCTTGTGTCCTCCTTTGCTCTGTCATATGGGAACTCACTGGCCTATCACTCCTCAACATTGACTGCGTCAGAGTTGCCACAGTTATCACTCCTCAACATTGACTGCGTCAGAATTGCCACAGTTTCCTGTTCCTTCCCTTGTCCAGCTTCAAGTCATTGTTTATACTGGTTTCCTGTGGAAGGCTCCAAAATATCTTTATATGGCAACTTACCAGTTGCTTCCTGTTCCACTGATTTCTCCTTAATTTGGATGTCCATTGTTCTATCCTATAGTGGTGCTTTCCGAGTTAGGTTTTCTACACTGAATCCTTCACTTCTCAGGTACTCCATAACCTCACTTTCTATTTCTTTAACTTCTCCATTACTAATCTTCTTTTCTGCTTTTCTTTGTTTTCTTATTTTTTGTGTTGTAAAGTTTTCCATGTCCAGATTCCTTTGCCTGTATTTTTCTTCAAATATCATTGGCACTGTTCTTTTTGTATTTATTAGATCTGATTATGTTAATCTTCGTTCATTCCTTACTGATGGGTTATCGGTTCCATTTTCTGAACTGAGCTGGCCATATATCAAGCTCGCGACAGCCAAAAACTATAGTCAAGTTCCTACCCAGAATGCTCTGCTCCCTGTTACCCCAGATCTCGTTTGCCATGTTGCTGTACAGCTGTGTCAAGCTACTCTCTTCAGCTGTGTATAATTTTTTGAAAGTTTATATATCGTTTCTACTTTAAAGTTTTTCAAACAGTTTCTTGTATTATTCTCCTACCCTATCGTATGCTTAAGACTCTCGCCCTTTAGTCTATTTCTCTTTATGACCTTTTTCTTACCTTTGAGGTAATTCTTTATTGCCATTGTTGGTAATCCTTCCTTCTCTCCTTACCCTTTTGGGTAGCCTTTCCCCTTCGTTTTGGTACTGTCCTTCTTCACATCCTTATGTTGGATAAGAAAAGTAGTGTTGGTTTTAAGCAGTGTAAGGATTGAGGCCGTAAGTTACCGCTTTCTGATGGCCATGACTTGTGTGTCTATTGTTTGAATGTCTCCCACCTTACTGTGGATCCCCCGTGTGGGATTTATAGAAATATTTCAACAAGGACTCTTAACGAGAGAAAGAAAAAGTTAATCATGAAAGGTCTTCTCAAATCTCCTTTCTGTGAGGCTGTTTCTAGGTCAGAGGGCTCACCCTTTCCTGCTAAACCCCGTAAGAGGTGTTCTTCCTCATCAAGGTCACTCACTTCATCTCCCTCTGGAGATTGTAGGGAGTCGACTCATAAAAAGGTGAAAATGACTACTACTTCAGAGCTGCCACCTGTGACCCTTTCGTCTCCAGGCTTGGCACCGCCCCAGTTGATTCTTGCTCCAGTCATGTCCTCATCGACATGGGCAGACAATTATGGCTCCAACAGTTCCGTCGCAGCCATTACCGGCACTGTCCATGCAGGTACAGTCCCCTTCAGCACCGTTGGTACAATCCCCTTTGGCCCTGAGTATGATGTTATTGTCCTTGATGGTGCACACTTTCAGCACCAACATGTTCTTTGGTGCAGTCTTTTATGGTACCGTCATTGTTACTGGTGCAGACACTTTCCTCGACAGCACCAATACCCATCAGTACAGACACTTGCTTTTACGGTGCAGACACCTTTGACTTTTATGGTGCTGACGTCATCAGCGCAGACTACTTTGACACCATTCTCTTCGGTACAGACATCCTCAGTTCTGGGCTCTGCACCTCTCAAATTAGCAAGGACCAAGTACTCTCCTTCCTTGGATCCATTTGTTGTTAGCCAATAATAGTCCTTTTCTAGAAAGGCCAGAATCACCCTCCAGTTTCTCTGAGAGGTCGACAAGGAGCCTCTCTGAGCAAGATGTGTTGCGGCTTGTTGACCAGTTGCTTGTGGCCAGAGGTCTCTCTCAACCATTGAAATCCACGTTCCCTCCTTCAGGTGAACGTATATCTCCTCAAACTCCAACGTACACTCCTCCGACTTCTACCCAGGTATTGAAGCCCATTATTCTGACAGCAGCTTCCCTCCCTCTGACCCCAGTAGTGAATCTCACTTTGGAACCGGAGTCGTCCTTGTGGCCCTCGGTGCACTGGGCATCGGGCTCTTCTCAGGCCAGTGGCTGTGCCATGGGGAGGGCATTATTGGTTCCACACCAATTTTTTCTATGGCACCCTCCAGGAATCCTCCCTCTCTCTCGCTTCACAGTCCTCTTGAGACTCCTGGCCTGGGGGTTGGCTCGTCAGGGTGGGGTGCGACCCTGGTTCTGAGGAGGTTGTGCTTGGTTCCAGGCTCCCATTCCTCCATAGGCAGGCCAGCTTTTCAGGCCATGGAGAGGGCGCTTGCCTCTGCTGGCAAACCCCACATGTTGGAGTCCTCTTCCCCCCTCTGTGCCACAACTCTCACAAGAAACAACTGCTGGACACTGGGCACAAGGGCCTCAGGTTTCTCCTCCTCAGGCAAGACCCTATCTGCCATTGGTGTCAGACACTGTACTCCTCAACGATTCTACTCCAGAAATCAGAGGAGTGGGAAGATGTGGCACAGGAAATCACAGGACTCTTTCCGTGATGCATGTACTGAGTTCTCCCCTAGAGGCAGAGGGGAAACTCCAGTAGAAGATGCCCCTTTTGGGGCAAAGGAGATTTGCGAAACTGGGGTTCCAGAGATTCTTTCTCTGACCAACCCTATCAGGGCTCCTGAAGCAGTGCCCGACTGCTCACCTCTGGAAGTTGTCAGGGGTAATTTTTCCTTGTACCCTGTTGCCTGGCGAAACATAACCACTGACTCTTGGGTACAACAGATAATATCCAGAGGCTATTGCATCCCCTTCCATCTTTGTCCAACCTCATCCAGAGTATTACCTGACATTCCACTCGGTCAAAGGGAAGCAGCAACACACAAAATCCAAAAGCTGCTACAAAAAAGTCATCCAAATGGTCTCCCCAGACCAGATAGGATCCGTTTTTTACTCTAGGTGCGTTTTAGTGCTAAAAAAGACAGGGGACTGGAGACCAATTCTGGATCTCAGCACACTGAACAAATTTGTAAAAACAGAGAAATTCTGGATGGTCATGGTTCACGCGATCTTTTCTCTTCTGGAAGAAGACGATTGGATGTGCTATGTAGATCTTCAAGATGCGTATTACCACATAAAAATGGACGAACACTCGAGAAGATACCACTTCTGCATAGGAGCCAGTCACTACCAATTTTGAGCACTGCCCTTCGGTCTCTCTACAGCCCCCAGAGTGTTCACCAAATGCACGGCAGTGGTTATAGCTCACTTGTGATTCTAGGCATTTCCATATCTAGACGACTGGCTCCTCACCACCTCCACCAAGCGTCTACTGAAAGAAGCCCTACACTACACTCTTCTCACAGCACAACCCCTGGGAATTACTATAAACTGGGAGAAGTCCAACACAATCCCAGCCTAGTCTTTGGAATTCATTGGGGTACTGTTGGACATGAGAAATTGCACAGCATCCCTTCCGGACCATAGGCTTCAAAGAATAAGGCAACAGATTCAACCTCCGCTCTGTCACCACAAATCTCCCACTCGAGCTATACTCCAACTCTTGGGTTCAATGGCAGCCTCGATCACCATTGTACCTCTAGCCAGATTCCACATGAGGCTCCTTCAGTGGTTACTTATCACTCGGTACCCTCTACAACATCTTTTGTCTTTTCAGATAAGTGTAACTCAGAGATGCAAACAAGATTTACTCTGGTGGACATCTTGAAATCCCCAACAATAGTCTCACCCCTTCAGCCCCCATCAGCCAAAAGCTACGGTGACCATGGACGCCTCCCAGATGGGGTGGGGGGTGGGGCTATGTCAGGGAAACTCAGTCCAAGGCAATTGATCAGAGACAGAGGCCCTTTTGCATATCAATATCCTGGAACTGAGGGCGGTGCTACTAGCGTTACAAGCATTTAATTTCATCCTTCCATCAGGGACTATTGAGATCTAATCAGACAACATGTCAGTGATCTGGTACATCAACAAGCAAGGGGGCACCAGATCTTACCTGTTATGCCGAGAGGCCTTGAGAATATGGAAATGGGTGATAGCTTCCAATCACTTTCTAATTGCAATGCACATTCCCAGGAGCTCCAACGTGATAGCGGACAAATTAAGCAGGTGCATTCTACAAACCTCACGCGTGGTCCCTAAATCCTGTCATAGCGGCAAAAATCATCAACCACTGGGGCCAGCCTTGCTGCAATCTATTCGCCTCCCCAACCAACTTCAAGTGCAACAGCTATTTTGCCCTGATCCCCCCTCAGGGACAGTCACCGAGAGATGCTGTAGTTCACACTTGGCCCTTGGGTCTACTTTATGCTTACCCTCCTCTCCCCCTCATCTCCCATTTTCTGAAGAAAGCTCAGCAGTTGAAAAGCAAAGTGACCCTCATTGCTTCATATTGGCCTTGACAAGTCTGGTTCCCCTTCATCTGGCCTCACCTTCTAGATCAACCGTGGATCCTCAATCCATCCCCAACGTTGATCTCCCATCCGCAGGGTCTGATTCACCCCAATCTAATAACCCTGAAGGTGACAGCTTGGTTTCTCCACTTCCAATGATTGCCAGGCAGGAAAACCTCTCGTCTCCAGTGTGCAATATTCTTATTGCATCTCATAAATCGTCCACCAGACTAATCTATTTCAGTAAATGGAAAAGGTTTTCTCTATGGGCAGCAAACAAACAGACCCCCTTGTCAGCCCCAGTTTTGGTGGTTTTGGATTACTTATCACACCTTTTCCACTCTGGGGTGTCTGCCTCTACTATTCGTGTACATTTAGCTGTCATTTCAAATTTCCACATAGGTTTTCAGGATTCTTCGCTCATGTTACATAGACTCTCTAAAACTTTCTTGAAGGGGGTTCTTCACCTAAAACCTCCCTTTATTGAATCAGTTCAACCTTGGGATTTGGCCTTGGTCCTGCTATCCCTAACAGCTCCCCTTTTGAGCCTGCGTCTTCATGTGATTTAAAATATCTCTCATGGAAATCTTTGTTTCTAATTACAATCACATCGAGCAGACGCTTGTCAGAACTTCAAGCCTTATGCATCAAACTTCCCTATCTTGTCTTCCATAAGGATAGGGTATCACTGAGAACTAATTCCTCCTTCTTACCAAAAGTCTTGTCAGAGTGGTCTGTCAACCAAACTGTTGACCTTCCAGTATTTTTTCCTAACCACTCGTAACAGGGAAGAGTATTGCCTGCACTCCTTGGATGTTCATAGGCAAATACGATTTTATCTGGACAGAACAAAATCTACCCGTCAATCAGACCAACTATTTCTGGCCTTTTTTGGACCAAGACTAGGTCATCCTGTCTCAAACAGTGGCTTTGTGGTTGAGAAATTGCATTACCTTTATCTACAACAAGAACAATGTCACCTTGCCTCACAGAGTGAAAGCACATTCTACAAGGTCTATGGCAACTTCAGCAGCTTTTCATGCTAAGGCTTCTCTCAATGATATCTGCTTAGCTGTGACTTGGGCCATACCTCATACCTTTATTCTTCATTACAAATTGGATTTGGCCTCCAGAGGTAGTGCTTCTTTTGCCTCCATGGTGCTCAGGAATGTCCTTCCATGAGGGCCACCCAGGGACACATGTAGCTGGGGACTCTGTCCCATCAGTAAGGAATGAACGAAGATTAACATCAGATAAAGAAGTTATGTCTTACCATAACATTCCATCTTTTTGTTTATCTTCGTTCATTCAATACTCCCCACCGTCCATTCCCCGCCGGAGGTTCCTGGTTGATCTCATATACTCCTTTATTGTAGGTCTGTTATGACCAGAGGTAGCCTTTAATTTTGTCTATCAACTTGCAAACTCGATCTGAGGTAACAGGGAGCAGACCATTCTGGGTAGGACCTTGGCTCAAGGGTTTTTGGCTGACATGAGCTTGATATATGGGCGGCTCAGTTCTGAGAATGGAACTGATAACCCATCAGTAATGAATGAACAAAGATCAACAAACAGATGGAATGTTATGGTAAGACATAACTTTTTTTTTGCTTTCTGCTGTGCATAAATATTACACCATATTAAATCTCTCTCTCTTTCCCATGTCCATATTTCTTCTTCAGATGTCTCCATACTTTGGGGGCTAGTTCCATCATGCTGTGATGTAACATGTGTTAGACCTTCTGCACCAAATCTTTCATATTGCAGGCATTCCACAACTTCAACTTCTATTTCTTAACTTCTACTTTACTAATCTTCTTTTCTACATTCCCTGTTTGTGATATTTTTTATTGTGAAATTTTCCTTATCTAGCTCTCTTTGCCAGTATCTCTCTTTGAATATCTTTGGGCTGCCTTTTTTGTACTCATTAATTTGGCTTTCAACTTTGCATAAATATTGCACCATGTCAAATCTCTCTTTCTTTCCCATGCCCATATTTCTTTTTTAATCTTTTCAAAAATCTGTAGGTTTTGTTGTTTATTTTCACACTTCCTCGGATGCTTCTTTTTCCAAACAGATCAAAGTTTCTTGGTGTATATAATGTTTTTCATAAATCTGTTGTATTAATGAACACAAATTTTTATTTGAAGCTTCTGACAGTTTTTCTTGTGGAAGTATTTTTCTTTCCTGTAATTTCTCTCAATCTTTTTGTATATTATGTTTCTGGAAATCCTTGGCTTTTTGCATAATAGTAACAATACATAATTTCTTTCTTATCATCAATAGTCCACTCTGTCATCTTTATGGCTCTTCTTTGGCATATCAATTTTTGTGTACTGCAACTTCCTTCTACAACAGGGGGACCATCCTCCTCCTGGGCCTGGCCTGCCCCATTGTAAGAATGTTTCCATATTTTGAGGATTTTACACTGTCATTTTTTTTCCATTGCTAGCACCAATGCACCTACCAGGATTGGGCACTTTTTTATCCTGGGTCTTGTTAATCCAGCTATCTTTTTTATTTTTTGACCAACTTCTGTCCATGATATATGCTGAATACAATATAGTGTATAAATCAGTGTCATTTTGGTGATATTTTGTAAAAAAAAAAAAAAAAACAGTGTCCACCTCGTGAAGGTACTCACCAAGACTTGAAGATTAATTGAATTTCAATGATATTACTTTTCTTTGCTTGCTGACTTATCTCTCCATTCGGACCCCTAATGTTCTGTATGACTGTTGTTTTCTTCTTAAAGATCCTGTCCAAAGTACCATTCTTTCCTTATTTCTTGACCCCCCCCCCCCCACGAGACAATAGATGCCATTATGGAGAGTGAAGAATATAAATAGATTTGTATCTTTAAGCAGATATGTGGATTGGGCACTCTAAATTGGCCCCAAGTGTGTGTGTGTGCATGTGCGTACCTGTTATGAAGGTTAGGCACTGGGCTGGCAACTCAACACTGTAAAACTCCACTGCCAATCATTTTGTGGAGTGTTCCACTGTGGCGACCCTAACTGGGAAAAGCCAAAAGAAGAAGATGAAGAAAATCTTTAAGCAGATATGTATCCTGGAATAAATGAAAGTATCTCAAGCCAGTGTTGAATTGCAAACATAACTGATTTTATTGCTTTTTTATCATGTGCTTGTGATTAATTTTTGATATGAATGCAATATTTCTTATCTTGCCTTGAAGCTTGCATCTTAATAAATTTGATCTGAGTTGATGGAGCCAGCAATGTGTCTTGTTTTGTTTAACACTGTGTGTATTGGTGTGTTTAACATGGTAGTGTCATTAGCTTTCACTGCTTGAGTTACCATTGCTTTGTGGTGTGTTGTTTTATTGATCTATTATCAGCTTGCCTTCACAGAAAGGTAAGAGAGAAAAAAGAAAAAAATGTATTCCTTTGTTGCAGTCTGAAACACAAACTTTAGCGTTTTTTTGCAAAATGAAAACTTTTCATTATTTTCAGTGTTCTCATATTTACTAGTTTTCACTTAAAATGTATTAGATTAAGCCAAGGGGCTTAATCCAGGAATTCACCTATGCAAAATAAGAGAAAACATATCAGCTCTAAATATACTATGATCTGTGTACTTTTACGCATTGTCTGCCAACCAGCAACCCAGGATTACAGCCTGTTAACTTAAACACATGCTTTTGTCTAGCTTTTCTTCTCTTTTTGTACTGTAAAGCCTACTTTTCTTAACAAAAAAGATGGTGAAGAAAACAAGGATTTACTTATGTTAATAACTTGATCACATTAAGAACAACTAAAATGCTTTAGTATAAAATATGCAATGTATATTTTGAAAAACTTCATAGAAATACTGTTAAGAAAATAAATTGTTTTATTTTCATGTACCTTCTTCCTTCCTCTTCCATTCCCTTTAGAGTCTTTCCTTACATTAATGACAGGAAATGAGGCAAATGCTTTTCAGTTCCTCACAAGTTTAACAAAGTCAACAGAAGTTCCCTCTTTTTACTTATTATACAGTTGTGTTTCACAAATGAGAGTGATGATTTGCAGACTCACATTTATTCACTAATTTCCATGTTGTTGATCTTGTTACTGTTCATCTCCATCTCCCAACTCCCGATTCCAGTTCAATTCCATTGTTGTTCTGATTCTTCTGGTCAACTCCTGTGCTTTTCTCTGTTTATCAAGCATTCTTCTTTGGAGCAATGGAAAAGGTTTCACTGTCAAAGTCTCTCAGAGTGTTTTATTATCAGACTAATGAGAAGCAGAGTCCCCTTCTACTTGATGGCTCTTTTTTTTACATAATTTTGCATTTCTTCATTAGCCTACTCCACATCAAGAAATTACTTTGATCCTCCATGGAAAAATATTCTGAACACAGATAGATACAGCAGCTTGGATCTCTAACCTGTCTCTCAACACTCCCTGATTACTGAAATAAATTTGATTCTCTTCTGCCTGGTGTACAGTGAGCAATCCTTTTTCAGAAACACTTTACTGTCTCCAACTTTTAATTCTTTGCCCTTTTGGCACGGTTTTGTCAGGATCAACTCTTTCTGCTGGTATGTTTGCATCTTTACTAATAAATGCCCATATTTGAAGCATGCACATGGTGTGCCGTTTCAGTTAACAGTTTCTGCTGTTGGATACCAGTCCAGTTGCTTATTTGTGTCATCATAAAATTAAAACAGTCTGTTCCTTCTATTTTGTTTGGTACAGCAGAAAATGTCACATTTTCCCTACATGCTCTGACCTCTAATTGTACCAATTTTTGAAACATCTCTTCTTGAGCAGTCTCATACTCATCCAGCCTTTTCTTCATTTCAGCCTCTGATGTTTGCAGTTTTATCAGCTCATCAGAATATCTGTTTAAACCTTCTTCCATTGTTTCCAGCCTTTTGTTATTTGAGCTGATATACTCCTTCAGTGCGTTATTTATTTTAATCGACTCTGAGTACATTTGACTTATTTTTCCTGTAGCTTGCTGGAAGCCATGTCTTGTATCAAAGGTAGAGTTTGAACTGTTTTTGCTGAACAGCTGCAGGATTCTTCACCTTTTCTAGTTGATCTTCTTTTGGCTGTCTTTGGCGTCCAGGCAGTGTACTTAATAGCAAGTAACTGGATTTTACTTAAGCTGTCAATGTCTTTGGCTGCAGTTTCACAGTTTCTGTTTTTTATACTGGAAGAGCTGAAGTTAAGGTGTTAGTGTGCAGCCGTCTTGGAAGTATAAAAATGAGATGTTGAACCAGCTCTGTGGCATAGAGGGATAAACTCCTTACTTATGGGCCAGTTGACCCGTGTTTGATTAGCAGCTCAGTTGTCTGAGGCACTGGCAGGTGAGGATGGGTGTGCCTATCAAAGGGGAGGAGGAAAAAAAGGGTATGTACACAGGGCACACAATGCAATTAGATTTCTTGTAGAATTCTTCCCAAGGGTGGGTGGAACAGCATTAAAATAGCAGTTACTTGTGGAAGCAAGGGGCAGATTAGTGCAATCTGTCCATTACACACCCCAGCTACAGGGTCTTACTAGGGCATATGCAGGGCAAATAAAATGATAGAAAACCACTTGTTGCTGAAGTATGACAAGGATCCATTTGATCTCCTCACCTTAGTTTAGGGCAGGCTAGGAACAGTAAGTGCACCTGACAATTGAGGAGGGGCACCAGTGCCCACCGAATGTCAGCTGCAGGAAACAAAGAAAACAAGTGTTGAAAAGAAGGAAGGAATAATTTAGAGGTGTTGACAAAATTAAGAGTTGTAGCCAGACATTGGGAGCCTATGAGATAAAAATAGTCAGATGTTCTATAGAGTTGCATAAAGCAGAGGAACAGGGGAACCAAAAAAGGCAGAAATGAAAACATTTATGGAAGACTGTTATGCCAAAGACAGAAGAAGATGAGGCTTAATAGTTAATTGCTAAGAAAGGAAGAGACAAAATAAAAACTGATGTAGAATTAACAGGGAAGCCTACAGAAACAGGCAGTATTCCTCTGGAAATGTGGATGTTAGAAGGGAAGAGAGATATTAATATCTGGAATACTCTGTTTAACAATATTTTAAAAGGGAGATAGTACCAGCATCTTGAAAGAACGGTGGTGGTTGCTGTATTACTGAAAGTGTAAAGACCCATAAGATCCAGCTTCATGGAAATGCTTGTTATTTATTTACAGGGAAAGCAGTTTTCAGTGGAGGCCTAGGGAGAAAATCTCCAACACTTTTTCATAAGATTTGATTAAAATAATTAATAGCATAGATTTTACTAATAGTGTATAGAACAAGAAGGTAGGAAGTATTAGCTAAATAATGATAGGCATGTAGCAAAAATAGTTAAAGGAAAAGGGCATAGGATAATATTGGTTAAGAAAATTAAGAAAAGTGAATAGCCATAAATGTACTAAAATGGACTGAGATATTAGGAACAGCTGATAGTGGTGGTTGTTATGAAATAATTGTACATAAAGCTTGAGAGAGAAGTAACAGGGAATAAGATGAGTAGAAGAAAATTACTGATGTGTTCAATCTGGAGATTTGGGAGAGAAATAATTTACGCAGATGGGTTAGAATGATGGTTTGATGCTAGAGTAGAGTTAGAAGAGCTAATGAGAGAATGAGATGAAGTGTCATACGCTGTCATCAGAGAGATGTAATTTTAGTTTGCTTTTAAATGATTGGTGTTAGTTATTTCAGGAATTTGTAGTAGAAGGAAATTCCAGAATTTGGCTACAGAGTACGAGTAGAACTTTGCCAAGAGAGGACTTATTTTTCCATCCTTTTTTCCTTCTAGTGAGAAGGTTCATGAAACCTTGGATTTACATAGACAGCTCAGATATTATTTATTTTATTTATGTTTTAAACAAGAAACATCATTATTAAATTATGTATGACATAGGCAATCTTACATTTATGTAAATGAAAATAAAGCATACAGACACAATCTCAGTTACAAACATTATACATTACAAACCATGCTGACACAACCATAGCTGCAAACATTATACTTCTCTTATATCCAGTCATTGTCAGTCAACCATTACATAGCTCATTCAATTCCTGCTTTTTTGAACCTCATTCCTCCTCTGCATGCATCCCACAATTCCCATTTGTTCCCTTGTAATTTGCTCCTACCTTTTCTAAAGATCCCAATTCCAGTTCTTTTATCTTTGTTACTACTAGTAAAGTTGTTTTATACTTTCATTTCCATTTTCTAATAATTGCTTTTTAGGCAGCCATCATAATTAGACTCAGCAAGGCCTTACTATGTCTAGGCAATTCCAATTCTGTATTATAACTCAAAAAAATAATTTCCTTAATTACACCTATTTGCTCACCCAGCATCTCCAACAGAGCAGTCTGCAGGGAATCTTTAAAGTCGGCCAACTCATTACACCCAGTAAATATGTTCCCAGTTACCTCTTTCTTCTCCATCACACCTCCAACATTTGCTGTCTACCCGAGGAAAAATTCTTTGGAGTCTATTTAGGGTATAAAAATACCTATGTAAACACTTCCAAGCAAAGATCCTAAATCTTCTAGACTTTGTTGCATATTTTGGTGGCATACATATGCCACCATTGTTTCTTTTGAATTGCTTATCCAATTTCTCTTCCCAATCCTTTCTAACCTCCTCTGATTAATTCTTATAGTTATGCAATATTTTATATGCTCTAATAATCATTCCTTTCTTAACAGCAACTTCTGTTCTAGATTATACTAAAAACCTCTACCAGTGCTGGTCTTTTGTTTGGGACCACCCCATTTATTTTTCTTTGCCTATACTCTGATATCAATCCTTGATAGGGAAGGCAATCTCTAACCTGCAGTCCAAATACGTTATTGGCGTTTTCCCATTCTGTTACCTTTCCCTCTCTAGTTATTTGCTCCCAGTACCTTGGTTCCTTTGCCTTTTTTTCCAATAAATTCCAGCACCTGCTTGCTTATTGTCTGTATCCCTAATTGCAGTCATCCCTATTGGCAGACACTTCTTTCTCAGTTCCTGTGTTGGCTTAGTTCTTAGAATACTTTTTGCTACTTTATGAATATAGTATTCTGTATAATTATTGTTATTCTCCTTACAGGTCTACATCCACAATCCCAGTCTTTCCTTGTTTCTCAAGCTTCCCCGTTTCATCACCATCTCTTTCCACTTTGAATTATAGTTTTCTGCCTGGGCTATGTATAGGAATTTTAACTATGTTGCTCTGAAATACCCCTTCAAATAGGGTAATCCCAATCTGCCCTGTTCTATTGGAAGAATAAGCTTATCCTACTTAACTCTTGCTGTCTTCCCCTTACAGATAAAATCCTTCAACTTTTTTATTAATTGCTATTCACAACTTCTCCTCTTGTTGATAAAAAATATGTCTGACCTGTGTATAAGACTAAAGGGACTAAAAGCATTTTAACTGCTTTTATCTTACTATTGACATCCATATAATACATCTTCTATTTTCTCAGTTTTTTGTATTATCTTTTGTTTAGTCTCTTCCCACATATCCTTGGCTACCACACCAGAATAATTTTAATCCATACTCCTAAATTCTTCATTTTATCATTTCCCCATGAGTATGGGTTACTGAACCAATTTGTTTGTGGGTACATAATTTACCGCTATTTCCTTTGTTTTAGCTTCATTCATTTTGTATCCTGAAAAGTTTTGAAACTGTCTCGGTATGTTCCACAGCACTATAATGTCCCATTTTGGTTTTGTCTGGTATAAAATAATGTAATCTGCAAATACAGCCAGTGTTTCTTCACTACCATACCAATTATATCCTTGAATTTCTCAGTCCCTTGTTTTCTTTGCCGATGGTTCTAAATATAGTGCAAATAACAAAGGGTAGAGAGGACATCCCTGCCTGGTTCCTTTGCTCAAGCAGACATCATCAGAAAGGACCACACCCACTTTAATTTTTGCCTCCTATCCCTCATATATCCTCCTAATAAACCTTCTAATTTTTTCAGGGAATGCAAATGCTTCCATCGCTCTGTTCACAAAGTCCCAGCTTACTCTGTCAGATGCTTTTTCTGCATCAAGACCCACCAACAACAGTGGTATTTTCTTCCATTCTGCTTCCCTCTGGATCATCAGTGTTCTGTTAATGTTGTTAGATGCTTGCTTCCCCTCCACCAAACCACATTGATCCATATCTATCAATTTTGGCATCACTTTTGCCATTCTTTTAGCCATTATACACATAAACACTTTATAGTCATGGTTTAGTATTGAAATGGGCCTGTATATAGCTGGATCTGATGGATCTTTGCCCTCTTTAGGTATTACAGCTTCCACCACTTTCTTCCAGAATATTGGTACTTCTCCTCCTCCTTTTAAAATACTGTTAAACAAACCCTTCCAGATCTTAGTCATTTTTCCCTCCTAACTTCCACAGGAATACCATCTGTCCCTAGGGACATTTCTGTAGATTGGTTATACATTATCATTTTTATCTCATATCCTCCTATCCTATTAGTAATTGAGCCTCCTCTGCTTTTAACCTTGGCATACTTAATTCTTCCATAAACATTTCCATTCGTATGTTTTCTTGATTTCCATACTTCTCTGCTTTATATAGACTTTCATAGAATTTATGAAATATTTCTAATACTTCCACAGGATCCATTGCTATCTTCCTTGTTATAGGCACCCTAAGCTTGGTGACATCTCTCTCTACTTTCTGTTACCCGAGTCATTGTGCTAAATGTTTTTGTGCTCTAGATTTCTTATCCAAAAACAGTTGCTTAACAGCAATCTTTCAAACTCATGCATATTATTGAGGTACTCCCTTATTTTGTTTAGCATTCAGCAGTTGCTCCTCCTCCTTGTTCTGTGAGATTTCCCCTATTTTGCAATAATTTAACATTTGTCAGGCCCTCTAAATAATTATTGTTACTTCTTAATCAGTTTTTTAATTTAACATTTGTTTACCAGCAAAGTCCAACTTGGAACGAAGCCAATTATCAGTGGAGCCCAGGGAGAAACACTCCAGCTGCATGTCTTTGTAAAGTAATCATATCTCCCTTTCTTTTATTTCCACCCTATTTTTAAACTTCACTTTAATTTTATCCCACTCCCTAGCTGTATTTTCAGAAGAAATTTCTATCTTCTGTAACAGCTTCTGAATAATTTCCACTACCAATTCCTTAAATTCCTCTCTTTTCAACAGATAGGTGGGGTAGCACCAGTGTCTCCTTTTTATGACATTACCCCATGTTTTTATTTTAGTTATTACTGGTGCATGATCTGAAATAGTTATTGGGTTTCTATCAAGACCTTCAATTGAAAGCACATGTTCCAATGAAATGTAAATAATGTCTAGCCTATCCCAATTGTATCTTGGGGAATAATATGTAAATTCACTCCAAATTCCTACTACTGAATTTACATCTTTTATGCCACGTATTTTCATAAATTTCTTTAAAAATCTACCCTCCTCTGTTATATTTTCCCTTCTGAGCCCCCAGACACATCTTCACTATTGAAAATCAAATTCCAGTCTCCAGTCTGTGTAAGTAATATTCCTTGTTGAAAGCTGATTATTTCTTCCAGAATTTCCTTAAGCTCCATTATAGCAGTTTTCAGTGGAATATATATATATATATATATATATATATATATATATATATATACACACACATGCCAATGTAATCCTCCTCCCTTGCCAATAGCCCTGTAGTAATACAAATCTACCATTATTGTCTTTTTTTTGTCCTCTTCTTTTACTATTGGAGCTTCTCTTGCAATTAATATAAGTACTTCCCTCTTCCTTTGCCCCAGGTATTCAGCTGAATAACCATCCTATAACCTTTCTTTATCAAATTCACATGTTCAGTTCTTTCCAAGTGTGTCTCCTGTAGCATAATTATTTGCACTCTACATTTTAATAAAGTTCACTACTCTTTCTTTTTGTATTTATCTGTAAGATCATTAACATTTAAAGACATTATAGAAGGCATCATATTCTTGAGAGATTATTATTCCTACTTTTTATCTATAACAGCTTTTTTGTCAAATTTCTAGTTTCAGCTTTTGTGTTACATGCATGTACTGTTTGGCAGGTTAATCTTTTACACAGCTGTTTCTTGTCATCTCCATTTTAGCCTATGTCACATCTTACAGAACTTTTTGTTTTATTGAAAGCCCCCAAACAAAAATACACACACACACACCGAATACAATAAAACCTAGTCAATTAAAAAAACTCCTGAAAACCCACTATCTAAGTAACTGGCTATGCTCATGCCACTCACCAGGATAATCCATACCAAAATAATTTGTCAGGGTACAGCTATGTATAAACAGTTTCTCTCCTGAAAGCTTCCAAACCCATGTACATTTACCTTACAAAACTTATAACTGCAAAAGAAAAAAAATATACCTCAGACTGTCTACTGTAAGAAATGTTAATCACTGGCATGATGTCCTGTTGTGTGTATATATGCTATATGTATATTTGTTAATCACTAGCATGTTGTCCTGCTGTGTATATTTGTCATATGTATGTATGTTCTACGTCTTTTTACTCTCATGTAATGTACTGTTATGTGGAGCTTTTCCCCCCGGGCCTCCATTGAAAATGGACCTGTGTCCGGTCGGACTTTCCCAGTAAACAAATGTAAAATAAAAAAATAATAATAATAATGCACAAACTATGTACATCTTCAAATATTGTAATTTTACCCTCTTAATAGGAACAAATGTTCCAAACTGACAGCTACACACACATACTCAAGCTAACCTAAAATAAAGGTTATCCATGCTAAGGCACATGGTATGGCCTGCGGTTCTATTAAGTGCTGTCTGGTTTTGTCTTATCTTTATAGCTCTCTCAGCTGGAGAAACACTTGAATGCTTTCAGAAAACATTTTCTCCAAGCCAGTTCTCTTTATCAGATTGTCTGCTAGAGACATGGGAACCAGACACAAAAGTCTTTACAAGAAAAAAATCCTTATAATAATCAATATTCTTTTTTCATTTACTTGCTTTCTATTAAAACTTGTTACTAGATTAAGCTAATAACCCTAACCCAGTCATTCCACTATGCAAGAATGAAAAAAGCAACCTATTTTTGTCACGTTCTTTTAACCAGATTGTTTTTTTTACATTGTAGTGTCTACATTTCTTAAAATTGAACAAAGAAAAAGAAGGGAGAAAGAAACAAAAAAAAAAAAACAGGGGCACCTATTTGCATTAGTATCCCCATTAGACTTAAAAATAACTGAAAATACTTTATAACAAAGAAAATCATGCACAATTTAAATAGTGCTATTAAGAAAAACATTTGTTTTACTTATGGTTAACTTTCTTCCTCCTCCTCCCCTCTCTTGGGTATTTTCTGAACATTAATGACATGAAGTAGAGCATATGCTTTTGAGTCTCCTACAAGTTTAACAAAGTCCAAAAAAAGCCCATATTTTGAGATTTTTTTTAGTTCTGTCATGTTTCACAAATATAATTATTCTTTTGTAATCACACATTTGTCAATTTCTAACTTACTGATTTTTATTCTCCAGATATTAATGACATGAACTAGGCATTTGCTTTAGAGTCCCTGGGTCTACTTCACTTTGTCAGAAACATTAGTTGTTGAATACCATTTTGTTGAGCCCTGTTCCTCAAAGCCTTCCTCCATTGAACATGCATTTAAGCAAAAATTTTCCCAGGGGAAACATTCTTGGCCATCATTGGTAATATACCCTTTTTCCTCAGTGTAGTATGATCTTGGAGTTAGTATATTCAGGTAGGGGGCGCAGCCCCCAAATAGGAGTGCCTAGGGGCTATAGCACCCCACCTGGGCTGGTTTTAAATTTTGTGATTTTTGTGATACTCCCTTGGTTGGCCAAGTGTTTTTTTGCCCTGGGAAATGTTTTGCTTAAATGCATGTTCGACAGATTAAGACTTCAAATAATAGGGTTTGACAAAAAGGTATTCAACAATTAGTGTTTTCAATAAAGTGAAGTAGACCCATAGTCCCCTACAAGTTTAACAAAGTTCAAGAAAGTCCAATATTTCCAGATTTTCTTTTTCTATTCCTGTTCATCTCCTTCTCCCAAGTCCTGTCTCTGTTTCATTTCTAAAGTACTTTTGATTCTTCTAGTCAACTCTTGTGCTTTATTTTTCTCCATTAAGCATTTTTCATTAAAACGTTGGAAAAGTTTTCACTGGCACAGTCTCGATGATCTTTATTACCAGAGTAACAAAAAGCAGAATATCCTTCTGTACACAGCTCACTTTCTGTTGGGCAAACTTTTCTATTTCTTCCTTAGCATGTACTTCATGAAAAATGGATGTTTTTCCTCCAGGAAAAAAAAATGAAGATAGCTGGGTACAGCAGTTTGAATCTCATGTCTGATTCTCAGTATTCCCTGAATAACAGGATAAATGTACTCCTCTTCTGCCTGGCGTACAATGAGTAGTCATTATCCACAAACACTCTGCTGTCCCCCACTTGTAGTATTTTATCTTTCTGCCACAGCTTTGTCAGAATAAACTCCTTCTGCTGGTAAGACTGCATCTTTACTATTAAAGATCTAGCTTGTTTTCTCATAGCCAGGTTTGGAGCATACACACAATGTGACCTTTCAATTAACAATTCCTGTTGTGGAATTTTAGTCCAATTACTTATTTGTGCTTTCATAAAATTAATACTGTCCACTCCCTTCCAGCTTCTCGGGTACAGCAGAAAATCCTCACATTTCCCTATGTGCTCTGTCCTCTAATTTTTTGAAACCTCTCCTCGTCCAGTTTCATATTCAGCCAGGCTTTTCTTCATTTTGACCTCTGAGTTTTGCAGTTTTATTACTTATCCGAGTAACTGTTTAAAGCTTCTTCCATTTTTCCATACTTTTTTTTGAGTTGATATACTCCATCAGTGTTTAATTTATTTTACCAGGTCTGTGTGCAATTGCCTTATATATTCCTCTAGGTTACTGGAAGCCATGCCTGGAGCTTGCACTGCTTTTTGCTGTACAGTTACAGTATTTTTCCTGCTCAGTTTTTTTTTCGCCTTTTGTAGCCGATTTTCCTTCAGGTCCACTGTATTTCTTTCTTCCTGGAATCCAGGCAATGCACTTACTAACCAGTTATTGAAATTTACCCAAAAATCTAGGTCCCCTGGCTTTCTCTGCTATGTTTCTGTTTTCACACTGGGAGAGCTAGAATGAAGTTGTTGACTCTATATGTAGCCATCTTTGAAGTCCCAACTTAGATATTATTTAGATAAGACTAAGACCATACGCAAATTTGAACAACTTTTTACTTCCTTTCATTCCATATCTATAGGTTTGGCTGTTTTTAAACAAACCATATCCTCTTGGATCTCTAAGGGCATTTCTTCTTGTTGCTCCTTTCATGGAAAATGTCTTTCTGCCTCTGTAAAGGCTCATTCTACTAGGGCTGTTGCTTTCTCTGGTGATTTTTTTCAATGGATTGGTTACTAATTCAATCATTGAGGCTGCTATTTGGACTTCTGCCCATAATTTCACTGAGCATTTCAAATTGGATGCTGTTTCTAGAGCAAGAGCTGTCTTTGCCAGAGCTATCCTGCATAGGTTTCTTGAGGGCTTTTTTTGGGCCTTCCTCCTGAGCTTTTTGTACTTTTCCTTTTGTAAAGAATACTGCAACAGTGATGTGGAAGGATACAGTACAGTTGTGAAATCTTACCATAACAGTAGATGTCCTTCTCTTCACTGTTGCAGTCCTCCCTTCTACTCTGCTCTTTTCCTTCTGTCTTCCTGAACTGTAATTCCTTTCCTTTTTCTCCTTCTGGATGTACATGTTCCTCCTAATTCCTAGGACTGTTGTTCCTCCTGGGGCTATTCAGTTCTGAGGTATGCATGTCCATATGTCACCTTTATGCCCTATGCCTTGAGCAGGGTGGATACTTGTGATGTACAACATCTATAAAATCCTAAGGCTTTGATATACAGGCGGGACATTGGGATACTTTTGACAGGAAATCCATTTTGTAAAGAATACTGCAACAGTGAAGAGAGGGACATCTACTGTTACAGTAGAATTTTACACAACTGTACTTTTTGGGAGTATAATGAGTTGACTGATTTTAAAAATTCCCTATAAAGTATTCTGTCAGAAATATTGGATGAACAAAAAGATGTGTGATTTATAATGTATGTAAATGGAAAAATGTTAATGTTTTTTTCTTTCTGTTAATGTATGTTTGCCTGTGTCTTAAGTCATTATTTAGTAAAGGTGTTTTAAAAAAAGGTCTTAGACAGTGAGGACTGAATAGCTACAGGTCTGAGTCTGAAAGTAGGTTTGTTGGAAGGACATCATTTATGTAATGGAATGACACGACTATTTCTATAAAAGAGGGACATATGATTCCAGTACATTTACATTTTAAGCTAAGAGTATAAAGTGTTTGTCTACATTAGCTAGAAGAATGGCAAATATGTCACCAGAATTGATGGATCTAGATCAGTGCCGCCCTTCCACAAAACCACAAATATCTGACACAATTAATAGAACTTTGATGGTCCAGAGGGAAATGGCTTAAGAATTTCCCTGTATTGTTAGTATGTCTTCATGCAGAGAAAATTGGGATTTTATGAGTAATTCAGTGGTAGCACTTGCATTCCGTGATGTATGAATCATCAGGCAAAAATAAAGTGCGAGTTCCTCTCAGACAACAGTGTTTGAACTGAGGAGCCAAGCAGAAATGTCCTCTTTTCCCTCTGCATTTGCTGTATATTTCAGGTTCTTTAGCAAAGACAATAAGGGATTCAGAAATAATTCAAGGGTATAACTGGTTTAGCAATCAGAAGTTAGTCTTATGTGCATATGATGTTACATTATATTTGATAAATTCCAAAACAGACATTTTAGTTTTGTGGAACATTTTGAGACTACTACAAGTCTTTTCAGAAGACACAAACTATGTGGGTAAACTATATATCCAAGTATGAATTGATATAGATATACCCATACTTTTGTGGCTATGATACGATGAAATATGTAGGTGTATTAATTAAAAATTATTGTGTTGTGACAGTTGTGGATATGTGAGAAGGAACTAAACAGAAGATAATGCAAAAATTAAGAAACTGCAAGCTCGTAAATGTGTAAGATACATACACTAAAAACATTTTAATCCCTTTAGTTTTGCAAACGGGTCAGGCATATTTTTATCGTCCGGAGGAGAAATTTTGCGTGATACAGTTTTGAATTTATATAGGAGAGAAAGAGGGCAAGGGTTAAGTGGGTAAGGGTGGGATAAATAGATTCTTCCCATAGGGCAAGGCAGTTATAGGGTTACCTGATTTCAAGGAATACTTTTAAAGTTTAGTTAAGGCTTGTATTCCTGATTAAAGCATAACGTTATAAATCAAAATGGAAATGATGATGATGAAACAAGGGGGAATGTCCAAGCAAAGACTCCCTCTTGAACTGGTTTGCAAATGTTGTGAACATGATCTTTAATATGAAGTTTAACATCTCCACCAGATCAATGAACTGTGGATGGTAGAGGCTGATTGTTAAATGCTTTGCTTTTCCCCACAGTGCTTTCACAGAACACCAAGTCTTAAATGAAGTTGGCACCATTATCTGAAAGTATTTCTCTTGGAAAAACCTACCCTGATGAAAATGCCTATCAAAGCATTTGCCAGTTTCTCTGCTTCAATGGAAGACAGAACCATCACCTTTTGGGTATCCAGAGACGTATTCCACCTCTACTCCATCCAGGTATAGTTGTTAACTGTGGTGCTTGGTGTACTAAGAGGCCCCACAATATTCATAGCTATCCTCTGAAATGGTCCCTTAATATCAGGCAAAGACATCAAAGCAGTTTTGCCTTCAGCCTTGCCACCCTTTTGGTACTGCTCACAGGTTTTATAGTACCATTTCACTTCCTTTGCAATACTTCATCATAAAGAATTCTGCATAAGCTATATTTTAGTATGCTTCATGCCGACATGGTCTGTAAAAGACTTATGATGGGCTATGGGTAGAAGTGCAGTCAGTAGGTCCCAGTAGTACCAACTGCTGTATTACATCACTCTCTAGCTCTCATTCAGGAGTCCATTCTCTGTGCAACACATTTTTGTCCTAGTATACGTACTCCTCCTGCCCTTGACTATCAAGAGACTCCTGTTGTTTGACTACCTCCCTCAGGTAGGTTTTGAGAACTGAAGAACCTTTTGGGGTTGTACCTCACAAAGCACATGTAGCAGCTGGAGAGACCACAGAGGTTCCTCACTAGGGGAATCTAGGGGGTCAAACATCTACCCTACACAAATAGGCTAAAAGCCCTGTCCCTCTACTCAGTCTCATACAGACTCCTCAGAGGTGACCTCTGTCTGGCATACAAAGCAATCTCAGCCAACACCTTGATGGGACTTCTGTATATCCACAAGTCAAGCTCCACTTGAGTAACCCGCATGCGTGACCTCAACCTGGTCTGTGACATCAATAGGACTTGTTGGCGGGACAGATTTGTGTCCCAGAGACCCCCCCCCCTTCTGTGGAACAGACTCCCTCTACACGTCAAGCAGAGTACCTCATTAACTCCTTTTAAGCACAACCTGGATAACTTGATGGGGAACAGAAAATACACCCCTGGGATTCCCAGTGTGTCCCTACTGGACAGGGGAATTGGGTACTGACTAGTCGGAACATGGGATCATTTCTTGGCTAGGCTTATAAGGGCCTCAGGGCCAATAGTTTAGTAAGTTCCTATGAACCTGCTTCAACTCTTTCCTGGTGATTCTCCACAGCTCTCTTTCCCTATCAGTAGTCCCTCAAATGTAGGCTCACTACTACGTCTTCCTTCTCCTCTTGATGTAGTAAAGGTATGCCCAGTATCTTTTAGCTGTTGTAGTTCAATGCCAAGCTCTCTGATACTGACCAGCAGTCCCCCTCTGAAATACCAAATCATCAGTCATAGTCTGATTTGGGACCCAGCAGGGTCTCCCCCTACTACTGTCCTCATGCATTTACCTCCATGCCTGGTTATGTAACTACATGCACACAAGGTATTGCATTATAAAAGTCATTTTAAATTAGGACACCTGGATGGATATCCTTAAACACATCTACTTGCTTGCTACCTTACAATTTCGGATAAACTCTGGTAAAAGGTACTTGAAAACATGTCCTTGCCAAGACCCTAATAGAAATGGCTTGCTCAGGAAAATATTGTTCCCTTTTGACCAATGTAGGCTTAACAGTGGTTATATCTAAGGTTGCCTCCACTTTGCAATGGCCTGTTTCCCCAGTTCAGGATAAGATACAGATTTCTGAGGTTGTTTGCAGCTGTTGTATCCAGACAACTCAGCACTGTCTTAGTGCTTGTCCTGTTTGCTACTTATTGAGACCCCTAAACCATTCTTTTGTGAACCATGGACCAGCACTTCCAGGCAATTTCTGTAGCCAGCCTGACTGAGATGAGTATTGTGAAACAATGCAAGAATTGTCTCATACTGCCTGATGATCATCTATTACTCAACAGCATAACACAGTGTGTGAGAGATGTACATATATAAAAACACTGGAGGCTAGAATCTCACACAAAGACAACTCAGGATTGTCAGAGTATACCACACCTCACCATAACCATCATGTGATGCATAATCCTTCATATACTGAGGTTCTAAAGACTAACTTGCCTAAACCTGAAAGACTTCCTAAATGTAACACAGGCGCAAAGCATCTTCAGCAACACTGTCCGTCTGTTAAGCCAACCATCTCAAATACAGCAAGGAGTCCCAGATTCATGGATGCTAAGCCTGTAAGGCAGGCATCACCTAAACCAAACTTTCTAGTTAGAGGTGACTTCATTGTAAGACATGCATCTTACAAGGCTGAGCAAAGAAACAGCTACAGTTAGTTGTCTGTCTGGTGCCAGGATCCATCAGAAAACCCACACTCTCAAGTCCCTGAACAAGTATCAAAGTGACTGTCTTAATACGTGTAGGTGTCTATGAGTTGAGATATGCTTCCATGAGCTATATGAATAGAGACGTGATGACACTCTTAAACTGTTTCCCAGACAAGTATGAGCCTGGAATTGAGCAGCATTCTAGCATTTCTAAGAATGATGCTGTAATATTAGTAAAAAAATAATTGACTTCAATAATTGGTTTAGATTTGGGTGTGATTTAAAGTGGGTCCAATATTTGTCAGCCTTGGAGGGCATGATCAACAGATCATGCTGCTTCACCAGGAATGTCCTGCATCTGTCAACTCTAGGTTTTTGAATATTGGCGAAGACATTATCCACCCCATAGTAATTTTTTTCTGCAATGCCAACCAGATAGACCTACCAATGTAATGAAACAAGCAAAGAAAATTATGAAGGTGTTACTTATTAATGCTAGGAGCCTAAACAGGAAACTCCGCTCCCTTCAAGCCACCCTCACCCCGGAGAAAGTAATTGACCATGTAGTGACTGAAACATAGTTTAAAACAGCAGAGAGTACTCCAGCTGTGCAGGGCTATAATGCCTTTCACACCTTAACACCATCCACTGCACAGGAGGGGAAGAAGGTGGAGGTGTCCCAGTCTTTATTCAGAAGAGACTCGCATCAAGGCTGTCTAAACTGCATGATGCACTAGTGTCTTCATGTCTAAATCACCATCAGAAAGGTCCTTTAACACATATTGGCTAGTTATAGAACTCCCAGTGTGACCCAACAAAGCCACAACACCTATCTAAAAGAACTGCGGTCACTCAGTATTAAGCTCAGTACCATTTTCCTATGTGATTTAAAGCTGTAGACTGGGATTTCTATACCTCCACTAGTGCACAAGCACAGGTATTCCTGGAGTTTGTCAATACAAATGCCATGGGACAACTAGTCAGAGTATCCACTTGGGAGAACAGCATCTTAGACCTTGTCCTTGGTAATATGTGGGCACCTTGCACCATCCCTTGCATATCTTCATCACTTTTTAATAAAATCGAATCTAAGGATGACTTCCACACCTAGTACTTTAAAAAAAAGTCTACAAAACAAACTATCTACTCTTAAGTGATACATTGGCAAGCTTCAGATTGGCAGAAAAAAGCAAAGGGCATACCCCCCGTAACTTTAATATTAACAATAATAATAATAAAATGAAGAGATAATTGGCTAAAAGTAAGAATAATACTCAGAATATGATAGAGCCCTCATCATTGAATTAAACAAGCAAATCAGGAGCTTAATTAAATCCACCTAAGCAAAGTTCAAGATGGTAATGACCACCCATGCAAAGGACAATCGCAATTTTTTTTTTTTAGTTATGTTTGTAATTTCACGAACACTACAATGTGCTGAGCTTTTAGTAAATTATGTTACCTACATCAAAGCTGAATCTGTAGCTAATCTACTGGCTGATACATTCAACTCAAGTTTTACCCCTTCCCATCTGTCTCGTATGAAATATCTGAAACTGACTCACTACCAGCAACCATGTAAGACCAAAACTTGAAAGAGCTATCAAAAGCAAAAAATACATATTCAATGGGTCCTACAATATCCCAGTATGCATAAAGCATGATTTAGCCACACTCCTTAAACACTGTTCAATGTTAGCCTCTGTATGGAATTTCCACAAAGTGACTGGAGAACAGCAACAGTTATTTCTCTGCATAAGGGAGGACCTTCCATAGACCCAGGCAGTTACAGATCTGTAAGTCTGACCAGTATCATATGGAAAGCCATGGGAACTTCAATGGGATAGGTTAATTTTAAGCACCAAATGGGATAATTGTCTGTGCTTAAAATGTCCCGCAAGGGCAGTTAACAGTACTAACCTACAAACCTTTGTTTCCCAATCTGCTTCAGTGGACAGTAAGACCATACATGCCCCTGTGGCTACACTTATAACACATCTTACTCCAAGACTTGGGACTGTACCAGAACTTTGGCTTTTCCCTTCTTTTATGGAACTTGCTCTGATGGCTTAGGCTGTCCCTCATGGGTTTCCTTGTATCCATGTCCACTGCTGTGTACCTCCTGTCCGTTGTAACCTGCTAGTTAGGTAGAGGTCCCCTTTCCTCTACTTCTCAGTAGTTTTGCATTTCTGATCGGACAACCAAATCCTCATATCCACAGGCAGAGTACCAACGGCTTGTTTTATGACCAAAAAGATATGCAGCCATTTCAAATGTGGTGGCATTATATTCACTGACCCACCTGAAAAGTACTGATTTCTGCAGTTTATTCTATCACTGTCATCTGCCTTTCTTCTATACTCCCTGAATTTTCTGGACATTTCAGGGGTCAGTTTGAAAAGTGTAAGAAAACATTCCATTCCATAGCATTGCTTTACATGTGAGCAAAGGAGTTTAAAGCCTCATCGACTGCCCTTGGTCAACTTGGGGGTGATTACACAGCCTTTCAAATACTCATGGGCTTCTAGTGTTTGGGTTCCCCATTCCCATGATTTATGTGTCCTTGGCAAAGAATAATCATCTCTTCACTACTGCTACTTCTCTCTCTCCCCTTAGCTGTGCCTTCTCTCACTTTTGTACTTCCAGCTATTGCATTCTCTCAGCTGCTTTGGGTTCCAGATGTTTCATCTCTTATGCCAGTGTCTGTAATTCAAGTGGGTTTTAAAGATTTCCAAAGATGTGGTAGATGTTTACCTCCTATACACCCACAACACTTGCTAGGCTGTCATAGTATCATATCAAAATACTAGGCTAATGATCCAAGGGGCCATTTAAGCCTAGTCGAGTCCATGAAAATAAAAGGTGATAAGTAATGGTTCCCAAATGTTTTGTAGAGGGTTTATATTCCAGTGGCAGATCCAGGATTTTGCAAAGGGGAGGCACAGTTTAGTTAGATGAGTACTCTGGTGGGAGAGTGAAAGTGGGATACTGGCTTTGGTGGTTGTGGAAAGATCACCTTAAGAAGCTCTGACATCATGTGTGGAAAGACAGCAATACACATTCAGTTGCACACAATTTTGCTGTGGTTATGTTAGCAGAAACAGGTAACTTCTGTGCACCACACAACACATATACAGATAGTGCAAATAGTTTCAACACATGCCTGGAAAAGTTTAATGTTTACCCGTGCCAAGTCACAGTCTTCTTCCATAGCACAGTGCACTGTTATAAACTTGGAAAGATTCCCACTGATGTTGTGTACTCAGTGTTATAAAATATGCAGCATAAAATAAACCTAAAGTATTAGACTGTATAATAAAACATGCTGCATCTAAGGTTCTAAGTGAAAAATTAATCAGAATTCAGGGTAAGCAATTCCTCAGCACCAGTTCCAGAGAGCAGAGCATGAGTACATTGTGCCTAAATCCACCACTGCTAGCAATAGTCTACAACCGTTACTGATAGCAAAGTAGCTATGTATAATTTAATTTTGCTGTGATTTTTGCATACTATCCCCCCCAAAAAAAAAATCATTGTAGGATTGTGTGCTACATTCCCAGTCCCCAATCGAGCAGAAGCATACTTCTCAACTGTCTCTGATTTTAGCTCAAATTTTCTTCTGTCACTCTTAATCTCTCCTAAAACTGATAACTTTTGAAGTAAAGGTGGTGAATTACACTTAATAAGTAATGACAAAAAGTACAGTTATAGACTTCTTTTACTTAAGAAATTGTAAATTAACTCAACTCACATTCTCTTTTTCCATGAATATCCAAGTTAGTAGTTGTAATATTTTGAAAGTGTCCTTGACTGTCACTGATTATTTATGGATTCGTCCCTGATTCTGTTAAGCTTTGTCAGAGTAATTAACAGCTGGGACATTCTGGAATGATATATTGCACACACATGCCTTGCTGACCAATATTAGATGCAGGAAGGTAAAAAACAGCAATTTTGTGCATTGGAGACATGCCAGTCTCCCTCCAAAAATATACATCCTCAGCTGACAGCTTGTGGTGATGCCAAATTTCACATGTGACAATAATCCAAACAACAGATGAATGCTACCAATGAGAGGTTTATTGGGTTGCAATTGAGAGGTTTATTGGGTTGTAACAGATGATATTAAAACAGTGTAAACAGATGTTACCCACCACTCACAAAGACCAGTAGAAATGGCATCACAAAGTAAGCAACATATCCATTTCCACCCTTTACATTTTACCCACAGCAATGGACTCTCACAACATAAGTCAGTAAACCGATAATAACAAGAACAGTGATACAATGCTATTCGGGGGGCTCTGTTAAACTGCTACCTAAATGACAATAACCCACTCATAAAAAAATGTTTGTGTCGTTTGGCTTTTCCCGGTTAGGGGTTGCCACAGCGGAACTCCGGTCCGCTAATGATTGGTAGTGGATTTTTACGTACCGGGTTACCAGCCCTGATGCACAACCTTCAATGAAGGCACGCCCCATTCACATATGCCTCCACAAAGAAGACGCTCTAGCTGAGAATCGAACGGGACAACATCTTGCTATGAGGCGACAACGCTACCGCAGCACCACCACCGCAGTTTTCCTAAAAAAAACAATAGTAATGTAAATTACATTCGCTTTTTTAACTGGCAGTAATACAGGACAGTTTTAAAAATATAGGCACGTAATTACCTTAGAAAGGGAAAACAGTATTCTTTAATACATTAATATTATGAATTAATTCAGAAATGAGCATCTAAAAAAAGACAATGCATCACAGTGACAAGTACAGTGTAGGGGGCTAAGCAGGGGTGTCTATGTAAAATGTAGCTCTTAGTTACTGTGTCAGTACAGGTAAGGTGAGATAAGGATTGAATTCAAAGCAGCAGTTTGGGAAACCTGGCATTCCACTGTAACTCAAACTGCCAGTCAGGTATTTCTCCCCAACACCTGTGCTACAACTAACTCAAATGTTGTGTTGGCAGGTTGGATTCCAAAACAGCTTAGCATGACAAGACACAACCAAATGACGTTACTTCATGTGCAATAAAAGAAAGGGTTTCTCTATTCACCATTCAGCATAAGCTAATAGGATTGACAGAGTCTTGTGTCTAATTCCAAGTGGGGAACTGGGTGCTCCACCTAGGTTGTTTTGGCTAGGCTCTCCAATGTGCAGTGCTGACTCAAAGGCAAATACAATCGAATTGAATGGGCTTTTCCACATGGCAAAACTTCACCTGTTTGTGGAAAATGTATGACCAGAATCACGGGTCTGCCTCTGACCTCACAAATGCTCAATAAAGCAGAATGTGAGACATCCCCAAACCTCATTGGTAGATGGCTTATTTAATTTTGTGAAAAAAAAAGTTATAATTCCTTGGCATACCCCTCAGTTGTCCCTTTATTTGTCTCATAGTTTGCCTGTCCGTAAAAGTTTTGATTTGTTGATAAGTCAGTTAAGATTACAGTCAGTAATGTTAGGCATTACAGTTTTCTGCTTCTTATGGTTCATATATATTGCATATTGATGCAAACCTGTGGTTCTATTAACGTTTTAAGTGAATCTGAGTAATATGTAAAAACTGACTCTGAATTTGAGCCTTTCTCTCCCAGTTGTTCTTTTAAAACAATATATTCAAATTTATTGAAAGTCAATGACAACATCAAATTTTAATTTACATAAATCAAGATGACATTTTAAACAATGTTTTAACTGTAACATTATAACTTTGATGTTAACAGTTCCTTGTATCTGCGTTCCTCCTGCTGAATGTGGTAAATGCATTTATCTGGATGCTCTACAGGTGGAGCTGCAATACAGATCAGCCTCATGACAGAGCAGCTCTGAAGTCAATGAATAACATACATTCCTGTTTCAGACTTCATATCCTTCAGAAAATGTATGGTAACACAATCCTGTTATTCTATCAACTTTCTAAGTTTATAAGATCAGTATTTAAGATCCGCCCCCTATTTCTAGGCCTTTCTCCCCATTTTATGCTTTGTTCAGATTTCTTGCACTAAGAGGTTGAGGTATGTATTAGATTGTTCTTTGAAAATTAATATTTTCTTACTAGTTTAAAGCAGTGTTTATACTACTATTGCATGGGACAGATAGTAATGACTAGACTGGACTTTCAGCTTTTCCCGGTTAGGAGTCGTCACAGTGGAACTCCGGTCCAGTAATGATTGGCAGTGGATTTTTACGGTGCCGAGTTGCCAGCCCGGCACCCAGCCTTCAAAGAACGCACCTACCTGCATGTCTTTTAAAGTTCATTCGACCGCGGGGAGAACATGCAGACTTCACAGAAGGCACTCCAGCTAAGAATCGAACGGGAGAACCTTTTGCTGTGAGACGACAACGATAACCGCTGCACCGCTGCCTGATTCAGTTACAGCATTAAGAGTACTAAGGAAACAGTGGGAGAAAGTGACTTTGTGCATGTGGTGTGTGGATAAAATAACTAGGGTTGAACCCTGTGTGGAAAAAGAAAACATGAGAGGGACTCTGAACTTGTTTCAGTGGGAAATTCTTCTTTTAATATGGGCTGCAGACACCATCATTTATTTCTTTTTTGCAAATTGCAATGTATTTATTGCCTTTATGTATGACAGCTGTAAGTTGTATTTGCTGTCTCAGTAGTTTAGGAGTTTCTTGCCTTTGCTTCTGTACTGGGGAGGTAGGAATTATGTTAAATTATGGAAATGACTGACAGTTGAGAAAAAACATGGACAGAGAGCTAAGTGGATGTAGTTGGTGCCGTGGATTCTTAAGTTGTCACTTGAAAGGTCATGGCACTGTTCTCTTTATTTTTGTACCCCCTACCCCTTCTATTTCAGGGAAATGGCCTCTCTCTAATAAGTAGGATAAAATAAGTACATCAGTGACGAAATGTTGGGATAACTAAATAACACCACAAGGCATGTTACTCATTACTTCTAGTACCTATCATATGGATGGTTTCTAAACCCAAGTTCCTAAAGTTGTGTCAGCTCTTGCTGTGTTGCATAACAAAATATGATTGACTGCCTTTGATTTTGAAATTGAGTTTTACTTTCCTGGATTAATTTGAAATAAGGTATGTGTGTGTGTATTTGGAAAGGCTGACACTGAAAATCTGTTCTATCCTTGTCAGCAATGAGTGGGTGAATGTTCTTAAAAAGTTACAGATAAATACTAGTTTGATATTTCTGTCTTTAGTTTAGGTTATGCTGAACATTTACTATAGTTGCATGTAATGCATCTCTTGACCAGATCTGAAGTCTCAGGTAATATAAAACCGATGTGAAGTTGGGTAACTTGCCATTATGTAGTGCCTTAAAAAAACATTTCAGGCTGTGTGTGATGTTTTCTGTATACTCAGAGCTCAGAAAGCAGAACGGTGCAGTTAAATTAAGTGAAAACATTTTTTAAATGCCTTACCTTCTTGCATAAAGTCTACATCTATTTGTGTCAATATGAAAATATCTGACAATCATAAACACAAATAAGATTTATCTTACCCAGAGAACTGATACTCTTTCAGAATCATGCCATTTTAACTGCTGATCATTTTTGTCAAATCAAAACTTAACCTAAAACATCAAAATTAGACTCACTGCTATTATATATCTAAACAAAATATAAATGTATATCTTTTTTTTGTGCTAGTAACACCGAATATTAATAAAAAATGTTTTTGTCGAGCAATAGTGAGTTTCTTTGATAAAACTTTTGTTTGTTCAGTAAAATGAAGACAATTGTATGTGTCTGAACATTACAAGCTTGTTAAGGAAGCATGTGACGCCTCCGTTTTAGGCCTTGAAAGCTCCAAACTGGTACAGTTGAAAGTCTCAGCCATACTACTTTGGCACCTTCAAAGCCCAACAAACTCAAAAAAAAAAAAAAAAAAAAAACCTTACAGCTCAACACAGTGTCACTCAAACATGAATAGAAGCAGTTCTCAGAATGCTAATGCTGACTCGGAAAAAAAACGTTTGGCACTCCAACTGTCCGATAAATATTTTTTTTGTCTTACAAGGCTTCAAGAAATTCTCTGGTTGTCACCATAATGTCTACTTAACTACAAGGGATATGCAGTTGGAGGAGCAACTGGTGATCATCATATAGATCACCTGACTGCAACCTTCAATCGCATCTCCAAAGTATAAACAAAAAAAGCATGTACTGTTTGGCAGTTGATCTTAAAAAGAAAATTCCTGACTCATCGTACTTTTCTTTAGGGTGCAGAATTTGCTGGATCTGAGTAATAATCCCACTCAAAACTAAAATCTATGACTTCCACAAGACCTGTGGGTATGAAATCCTGACTCCATAAAGTGCATAAAAACCTTCCTAGAAATCCGTGCTCAGGTTCGGTAAGTTTTGCAGATATTTCAAAATTGAACTGAGGACATAGTATCACAGGTACATGCTAGCCGTGGATTAATTTCTGGGCACCTCCTGCTTTTTTTTCAAACTCTTCAAACTGAGTCTACTTCGCAGTTGCCATAGACTAATCCAGATTCTGGGTTTCGTTTATAAAAATGTTCCTGTTTTGCACTGCTAATCGTAGTCAGTTTGCTAGGAGCTGAAATGTGCAGTCCTATTTCAGGTGAGGATTTCATCGGAGTGGCAGGGTGGGTTCCATACACTTTTCTCTAGCTGGGACAAGTTAGTGAAGGAGCCATCAGAAGGATCCTAAGCTTTAGGAGTGGCATTTTCCTGTTGGCATACTTTAATAAATACTGAAGAAAACCACACAAACAAACTAGTATAAAACCAAAAAAAAAAGGTTCCGGAATAGCAACTGCTGTATAAAAGTAAAATTTTGAGTGCTTTTTCTATCCTAATTCTGATAAAGTCCTGTGATATGAGTGGATGAAAGCGCTCAATAAAACTTTACTTTTATACGGCAATTACTATTCAGGAACTTTTTTTTTAGTTTTATATGTTAACAAATCTTTGTGTAATTAAACCGTGTATAGACTTTTGGTATCAGCTATATATTGTAGTATATTACCTTTCCCTTGTGACTGGTGGAGACCAATTCATTGGTAGATTTCAACTCTTTCAGAGTCAAATGAGCAGTTTCAAAGCAACTAGAGAAAAGTGCATGAAATTACATTTCTGGCTTCTCCGTGAGTTTGGTTAACCAATGTACCTTGTAATAACTTTCTATTCCTTTAACTTATGTTGAGTGTAGATAATTCCTAAATGAAACTTTGGCCACTGAACAGTAAATGTACCATTTGGGCAGTACATTTTTTCAATTAAAAAAAAAAAAAAAGAACGGTGCAGTGCATTTCCTTATCCAAGATTGGCAGCTTTAAAAAGGGGGTGGCGCACGCCCATGCCTAAATCTGCCACTGTATTCGTAGGTAGACCAACAATTACAAGCTTCCTCTCATTTAGTAGAGACATGGCTGACAGACCAGGAATATATTGCCAGTTCCCCTCCCTATCCGTTGTTCCAAGCTCTGCTTGAATAAATGCAGGCAAGAACTCTGCTTCACATGGATTGGAAGCCTGTTCTAGAGAAGGGGGTCTCTGTGAGACGCATACCTGTTCCCAAAAATGAAACTGCCATAAACCACAAAAACAAAAGAATGCATGTCAGGATAAAAATGAAAGTGGTTTTCTGAGTTTGGTCCACCACAGCACGGCTGGAATAATCCAAACACCACAAACAGAAACTTCTTCCTGTAAAACTTCAACTCTTGTAGACTGAAGCAGCATGAACAAGTTTCATTGAATAGTATCCCAGCCCTTTAGTTTCTGGAGAAGTTCTGTTGTTGAATGAAAGCATTAAACTGAACCTTAATAAAACTACATATTTTTATCCTACAGTGGATTCTTCTGTTTTTTAGTTTGTGGCAGTTTTGGGCTATTGGTCTTTACAACCAGTTGCTGAGTATGTTTGGTACATATCTGTCCCTCCAGCAACATACTGTTTATGTTGCTGCTGAGATTTAGGTTCCTAAATTGGGTGTTGCTGATGCTAGTTCTTTTCCAAATGTGTAACAGTTCCATTAGTGCTGGACCTGAAGAAGCCTTGTAGGCAAGGCATAAGTTAACTCTCAACAGTGTGTAGGAAACTGAATATAGGTACAATGATTTGAGGTGGTCTGCATAGAACTTGTTTTCTCCCACTGTAGTATTTTTTTTGAAAAAATCTCTGTGGCTGCTCCAATTGTTGCATGTGCCTGGTGAGGTATGTACTGAAAGAGGTGCTGTACTCGATTATAGGTCTTATGAGGGCAGAGTACAATCTGACAATAACTTGTTTGGACCTAGAAGCCATACCTTTTTGTTAAATGTTTTGCAGCATGGAATGATTTCCTCGCCACTGTAGAAACATGTTGGTCAAATGCTAAAGCTCCCCCTACATGCGTTCCCAAGTCCCTGACTTACAGGGTCTGTTCTCAGAATGTCGAGTGTATTATCAGTGTGGTAATTGCAAGGGTGTCCATCTAGCTGAAAGATACTATAATGCACTTCTTAGCATTACAAAATATATGTAAATGTGATGGGGGAGAATAGAGGTCACTTGATTGTCAAATCACCAGAGGATGTTTTCCATGTGGTCATTGTTCTGCTTGTAAAATTATCAACAAAAGTAGAATTTACTTCAGCAAATACCCCACTGGTATACAAACAAAGAAGGCTGATTACTGTGATTCTGAATGGGTTATATATTTAGCAATCTGCTGCTGTTCAGTTTATGTATGTAAGATGTCCAGGAAATTCAGAATACTTGTATATGAACATTGAGTGGCATTAAATGTCACAAGGAATCTATTGTACCTTTTAAACACACTATTAAGCACCTGACTTCCAATTTTAGACTTGTTGGGATTGTAATGATATTCTTTCAAAAAAGGAACAATTTTTTGGATAATTAAATTGGATACATTATTTTCACCAGGTTTGAACAAATGTTTAAATTTAATTCAAGATTTTTATATGTATATTACCTTTTTATTTTACAAGTTATTAATTTAACAAAATTGATTTTATTATTGATTCCAAGTGATATTTCAGTGGTTGGTTTTGGTCTCATGATTATTTCAAAGTGAAGAATGCAAATACCAAAACCAGTATATGAGTTGACCTGATAAACTTATGATAAATTTCATGCTATATTTTACTGTTTCCTTGTGTGCTGTCTCTCAAGTTCTTTCCGTTTTCAGCCATATCAAAATCATAACTAACTTAGATTACTACTTTTCTATGTCTTTTCTGCGGTTTACCTTCATAACGCCGATCTCAATATGGTCGACCCCGCTTCCGCGAACATCCCAAACGTCAAATTCCACATATCTGAACAACAAAATCTTGCCCCCTTTTTGACCCATGGTAGCACTGGTGTGGAGGTGTTGCGCAGCCGGAAATTTTGAAATTCGACATTTTAAAAGTTTCGCAGTTCTGGTTTCGTGGAAACGGTTCGACGATGTGGCCAGTCGAACATATGTGATCGACGATATGAAGGTAAACCCTTTTCTGCCATAGTGTCCCACTGACCCTAAAGCCCCCCCCCAAGCTCTATTCATTCCCCCACATAGCCGGGCATTCATGGAGGTCAGAAGGAGGAGATGAGCACATGTCATAGTTGTCATTCAGCAGGGATCAGGAAATGATTTGTTTGAACTATAATTCCCTTCCTGTTGGTGGCCTGATGTACACTCTACCAAAGTTGGACCTGCAGTACCAACCCAGTGACACATGCATATGCCCACATACGTGTTGAAATCTGGCTGCAGCACTTATGAGCTGCTTGTGAGATCAAACACAGATCTTGGTCCATGTGCTGCATAGTTTTGCATCCAGTGTCAACTAGGTGTCAGCACAGCAGCAGACCTGACACCCCCCCATTTCCTCCAGGATGGATGAGCCAATATTGACTACTCACTTCCAAGAGCCAGTATTGACCACTCACTCACAAATTTCCTAGGTGGCTCCTTTTGTGCAAGAATGCATGGTCATCTGAAACACATTCAGGGTTCTCTCCCTCTGTGCCACATGCCCGCCACTAAATCTGGCATTTCCACTACTGTACAGTTACTCCTATAAATTTCTTAGCCTACTGAATTGTGAAAAAGTGTGAGGTTTCTCAGACCCTTCACTTTGTCTCTGCTTATGACTGACCCATTTTCTATGTAATTTCCAGATATCTGAACATCCTTCTAGAGGACATAGCCAACCCCTTTTATCTAGTTATGCCCATCTTCTCACACTATAGCTTACTAATACTGCTTACTAGTACAACTGTGGGTATAATATCACTTAAATTATTTACCAGAGGTAATACTGTGTTGTTGTGTTAGTTATTTTTTTATCACACCCCTTTATTAGGGTCTGTTTTATAAAGAAATTTATTTATCTACCACAGTTAATTTACATGCGATTGCATACATTAATGATAAAAAATGAAAGAACATTTTCCATTGTTGGCTTCATGCATTATACATTTTCTAATATTAGTCTTTACATTACACATTCATATTTTTCATTACCCACCAACCCTCCCACAGTATTTATCTCACTTCCATTTGTTTAATTTCTTTTACAATGCTCAGTGTATTCTATAAAGCTGGTTTAGTCTTTACTTCCCATTATTTGTTGTGTTTTTGACTGCCAGTAGCATTAAACTTATTAAGATTTTAATATTTATTGGCATTTCTAGCCTTAAATCTGAACTCAAAAACATAATTTCCTTAATTAGTACAGTTTGTTTCCCTAACATTTGTATCCAAACATTCTGTAAGGAGTCATTAAAATCAGTCGGCTCTGTATATTCCCACAGTACGTTATTCTTCCCTTTCACATGTCCCAACACTTACTCTCAACTTGGGTAAGATTATTTCAGGTTTATGCAGTGTGTAAAATACCTGGGCAGATATTTCCACCCTTAACTATCTGGACATTATTATATACTTAGGTGCTCTACAAAACTGTTCTTCCTGTTTTTTCATTATCTGTTTATTTAGTTTTCCAATCCTTTCTAAGCTCATCAGTTTGATTCTTATTGTTTGTATGTAAAAGTTATATGATCTGCATGTTATCTGTTTTTGGCAACAGCATCTGTTCTTGGTTCCACCAGAAACTCCACCAGGATTGGTCTTTCATTTATTATTCCCCTCTGTTTCTCCTGATCTCTTTGTCTATACTCTGCTGTCAATCCCTGATATGAGAGATTATTCTAACCTGCAAGTCAAATACTTGCTTAGCTTCCACCCACTCATTACTTTTCCCTAACTATGCATCTGTTCCCATTACATGGGTTCCTTATCTAATTTCCTCCAATTACTTCCTGCCACCTCCTGCTTAATTTGAGTTCCCTTAGTATTTTATATCCCTATTGAAAGAATCTCCTTTCTCCATTTCACACTGTTTTAGTCTTTATACTTTTTTCTTCCAGTTTATTGATATAATATTGTATGTGGTTATTACTGTTCTCGTCAATGGCTTACATCTGAAATTATTCTCTCTTTAGCATGCATACTTTCCCCTTGTATTACCATAATCTTTTCCCACTTCAGTCTGTATCCCCCAGTTTGTGTTATATAAACAAACCCTAGTTGTGTGGCATTAAACTACCCCCCCAGATAAGGTAGTCTTAACCCTCCTTGATCTGTAGAGAGAGAGAATCATCCTATCCCATTTAACTCTTGCCCAATTTTCTACTAAAATAAACACTTTTAGTTCCTTAGTAATTGTAATCCACAATTTCTCATATGGCTGATACAAATATGCTTACACATATAACCAAAGGAACCATATTCATTTTCATTACCTTTGTTTTACTCTCTAAATCATGCTCATAACATTCTAGCCTTATTTTTGTTTTTTATATTATCTCTACTTAGACTCCTCCCAGATGTTTGTAGTTGCCTTGACAGGCTCTTTTTTAGCCTATATTCCAAGTATTTTATTTTATGTTACTGTAAAATTGGTTGCCTCTAGCTATCATGGCAGCCTCTTTTTAACCTATATCCTCAATTATTTTATTTTGTCACATCACCATAAATATGGATACTGTTGAACTAACTTATGTACGCACATTTATAGCTATTGCCTTTGTTTTATCATTTATTTTGCATCCCAAAATGAAACTGTTTCAAAATATTCAAGAGGATCAGGATATCTTCTTCTGGGTCTCCCAAATAAAACTTAATATCATCTTGATTACCAGACAAGATATATCCCTGGATTTGTGAGTCCTTTATTTCTTTCTTGCTGAAGGCTACAAACATAGGGTAAATAGTAGTGGGGAAAGAGGACAAAATTGCCAGTTACAAGGCTCAAACTGCCTAATACTACCCCTCCATCCTCTGTTCTCATCTCTCATCCTGCATATTGTGTGCTTATTGACTCTGTTATTTAAGTGGTTAATGCAAATGCTGCCATTGCTCTGCACATAATCCCTGGAAATCATATTGAATACTTTCACTGCATCCAGACGGACCAACAATAATGCCTTTGTTTTATGTTTGGATTCCATCTGAATCATCACTGTTCTATTAATACTGTCAAATGAATGTCTTTCTTCCACAAAACCACATTAATCCATGTCTACCAATTCTGGTAGCATTTTTGCTATTCTATTCGCTAATATAGACATAAAAACTTTATAATCATTGTTTAAAATAGAAAATGCTCTATATGATGCTGGGTATGTGGAGTCTTTTCTCTCCTATGAGAATATTGCTACCATTATTTTCCTTCAGGATGCTGGCACTTCTCCATTTTTCAGTACATTATTAAGCAGCATTTCCATGTCATTATCAATTTCTTTTCTCCTAACTTCTAAACATCTATATGTATGCCATCTGCTTCTGGGGAGATATTCGAGGATTGACTGCATAGCACACCTCTTATTTCTTCTGTATCTATCCTGGCTATCAACAGCTGAGCCTATGCTTCTTACAAAATGTGGATTTTCCATTACTTTTTGATTTTGATCTCATTCTATTACAGTTTGTTATATTTTAAATTGTTTTACTGCAAATTTTTTTTTTCTTGAAGTCGTAAAAGTTGTTGGCTAGGGTCAGTTAGGAATAGCCTTGCTTCCTATCTGGATTTTTTCTGGACTATCCAGAAATCAGAATGATTGTTGGTAGTCCAGAAAACACTGTCAAAACACTGTTTTTCTTTATAACAGATTGAACAGAATACAAGTGTCTAATAAAACTGAGACACTGTATTTTTTTTTTTTTTTTAAGAAAGTATCACCCATAAGATGGGAAAAATAAGTCATCCCACCTCTCCAATATGCAAATTACATCACAAAATGGGTGTGAGTGGAGAGGGCAGGGAAAGGGGGGGCAGGTGGAGTTAGGGGCAGTGCCAGGGGTGTGACATCCATCCAGTTCTGGCCATAGCAAAAGGTGGCAACTCTAGTTAGGACACATTCCTTTTGCATTGACTGATTGAACAGGAATTAGATCTAGCTAATTAGTGACAGGAGCTGAGAAACAGTTTTCTTATTTAATGCATTCATCTGCACTCCTGTTCAGCTACTAGACCTCTGAGTTTAAAACTGCTGTTTGACTCCATTGATTTTTGGATTTTCTACATTTAAGGTTTGGGTATTTCCATTACGTTTTGATTTTGGTCTCATGATATTACAGTTTGTTCCATTTAAAATTTTGTTTTACTGCAAAGTTGTTTTTTTTTCTTGAAGTCCTAAAAGATGCTGGCTAGGGTCAGTTAGAAAACATTCCTGTTTGCACTCATTGATTGAATAGGAATTAGATCTAGCTACATTCCTCTTCATCTGTAAAACCTCTTAGTTTAAAACTGCTGTTTGCACTGATTTTTGGATTTTTTTCTCACTAACCCACCCAATTCTTTTCATGCTTTAAACCTGGTGTTTTTTTAGCTGGCTGTGCAACTGTAAATTAGATTTTGCAAGCCCCTTCCACTGCTAGCTCAGACTAATAAGGCACTCCCATTAGACTTGTAAAGCTCATGTTAGCCTCTTTCATATCATCTCATTCAAGTAGTCCACATTGCAGCATTCAGAGTGTTAATCTGAATTGTGTATTGTTCTTTTCTGCATGTTTCTTGTTTTAACCAAATGTCATCTGTTTGCAACTTGGTCTGGGACCTTAGCCTTGTGGTATCCATCAGAGTAATGGGAGAATTATGAGTTGCTATATGATATGAGACTCATTTATTTCATTTCTATTGTTTTTTTACTGTTTGTATTTTACTTGGTTTAGGAACCTTAGTCTTATAGTAGTAAGAGAATTGTGAATTGCTGGGTTGCAGGATCTGACTGAGCCTTATAGACATATAAACTTATACTGCATTATTACTGTTTACTGATTGCATTCATCTCTAACTCATCTCTGCATTCATCTTCTGCTATAACCTTTGCTGAGCTGTGCAGCAATGGTTTGCAGTGCCCTTTACAGATGCAGGCACCTAAAGTTGTGTTTATCCATATAAAACTTCCTCTGTTCTTTTCTCAAGTATCCAGTTCAATGTAGAGCAGCTAGTTTGCCTGATGAGAAGCATTACCCCAAGAGTTGTTTATTTAGATCAATCCTAGACCACTACCACCAGGCCAACAACTTCAATCTCTGATTGCACTGCCCCTGATAGATCACAAAAAGATGACCCACAGCCATGGATGTGTACTTTCCTAATGTCTCTGTAGCCAGCCTTGTAGAAATAGCCATCCTGAAACAATGTAGAAATTATCTCATGTTTACCGACAACAACCATATTCTTAAGCAGGCTGACAAAGTATGTGAGAGATGTAATTATACTATGTCTTTGGAGGCAAAGCTCTTGCATACAGACACTGACATCTCCAAATAGCTCGTCAGTAACAGACACACACACTGCATCTACTATGGTTCAGACAAACATACTCACATACGATGAGGCTCTTAAATGCAATCTAACCACACATCAAAGGTCTCCCATATGCTGCCCTCAGCAACCTCCCAAACATTCTACAAAGACAACACTCCCTAGGACACATACAACCACATCTCACAATGTCTCAACCTTTTTGCCTTTAAGACAGACTACTACACAACCAATAATATAGGTAATTGGGGACTCTGCTGTGAGACACACTGATACCCATCCCCTCACAAGGCTGAGCAAGGAGGTAATCATGCTCACTTTCCTATCAGGGCAAGGATCCACCAGATCACACATGCAGTCAGAACATTGAACCACAAGTACCAGTATGACTCTGTCATAGTCCATGTGGGTGTCAGTGACCTGAGAAGTATCTTCCTGGACTACCTAAAGAGAGACATGATAGAGCTTTCAGATTATGTGCCCCAAGCAGGTATGAGCCTATGATTGAGCAGTATTCTACCTTCTCCAAAATTAATACCACAGTATATAGAATACAATTGACTTTAACAACTGGCTTAGTTACTGGTATCATTCTAAGAGGGTTCCGTATTTGTTAGCTTGGGAGGACATAATCAACAGGCTGCTTTTTCAGGGATGGTCTGCACCCGTCCCAATTAGGCTTTCCGATATTGGCCAAAACATTATCCACACAATAGTGTCTGTTTTTAGGCAATGCTAATCTGATAAATATTTTAACGTAGTAAATTCTATGCAAGATAAACTAAAGGCATTACTGCTCAATGCTAAGAGCCTCAACAAGAAGCTCCACTCCCTGGAAGCGCTCCTCACCTGGAGAGTGTTGAGATCTGTGCAATTACTGAGATGTGGTTTAAAGCTATGGAAGGCACACCATTAGTACAAGGTGGTAATGCATTCTACACATATAGACTAGCTACTGCACAAGAAGGGATAAGAGGTGGAGGTGTATGAATTTACAAAAAAAAGTAAGGACAGCTCAAGATTAGTCAAACAGAATGACATGCTTGAGCTACTCCATGTCCAACTAACCTTAGGTAAAGTTCAATACTATATCTTTGTTCTAGGTCCCTGTCTGTAACCTAGGATAACCATACCACATACTTGAATGTACTGGAGTCACTCACAATTCAGCCTAACACCACATTTATGGGTGATTTCAACTACCCCACTATAAATTAGGATGCATATATAACCACTAACATGCAGACTCAAAGACTCAAGGATTTTGTCAATGCAAACTCCCTGAAACAGATAGTGTGCACACCTACTAGAGGCACAAATATCCTGGACCTGGTACTCACAAATATAAGGAGAACATTGGACTCCCCTTGTGTAATGTTCTCACTGGTCAGATCAGATCACAAAGGTGGTCACCCTTGAAATAAGCATAAAGGCTGAACACCCAGCAAACTCCAGAACCATTAAGTACTTTTCCAAGGCTGTCTGCTATTAAGCAATGGCATAGTAAATTCCATACTGCATCGAACACAGAGACCATGGTGACTTATGTGCAAGTGTTTATTTAAACCCTGTACATGCATGTATGCCAGGCTAAGGATAATCTGTGTACGCAATCTTAAAGGGAACACCCAACAATGTGATGAACTAATATACTGAACTGGGGGATATAGCAAATTTGCTGACAGATAAATTTATCTCCAGTCCCCCCCCCCTATTGCCCCAGTTCCATCCAGGAAATACTCTCTACCATATTCCCCCCATCTATCACTAAAGAACAGATCTACACTGCACTCTCCAGAGCTAAAAACACTACATCAGTGGGTCCTGATAATATCTCAGGATACCTCTGAAATAGCTTGAAATATGACCTATTAAGCTCACTAGAATCTATATTCAGCCACAGCCTCCAGACACTCTTCATCCGTAGAGAATGGTGAACTGCAACAGCCATTCCTGTACACAAAGGTGGACCATCCACAGACCCAGGGAAGTACAGATCCATAAGTTTAACGAGTCTTATATGCAAAACCATGGAAAGAATTATTGTGGACCTGATAAACAAATACATAAGAAATCTTTAAACACTGGACCCATCCCAGTTCATTTTCATCAAGGGCAGGTCATGCATACTAAACTTGGTGAATTTCTTCGAGAAGGTAACTAGAGCCATGGACTAGGACAAAATGGTCCATACTGCCTACCTTAATCTGGCAAAGGCATTTGACACAATATCTTAGCTGTTATAGACCAGCGGTCCCCAACCACCGGGCCATGGAGCACTTGGAAGTGGGCTGTCAGGTAAATGAATGCCTGTATGAGTGTGTATGTGTCTGTCTGCATGTGTGAGTGAATGGGCGCATGAAAGCAAGAGTCTGTGCATGTATAAGAGACTGGAAGAGTGAGAGAATTGTGTGAATGAATGCAGGAATGAATGAAGAAGTGGCTGTGTGTGTGTGTGTGTGTGTGTGAGATTGGAAGAGTGAGAGCAGTGTGTGAATGAATGAAGAAGAGGCTGTGCATGTGTGTGAGATTGGAAGAGAGAGAGCAATGTGTGAATGAAAAAGTTGCTGAGTGTGTGAGATCGGAAGAGTGAGAGGGATGTATGAATGAATGTGTAAGTGGGTGTGTGGCATGTGGGTGTGAGACTGGGAGAGTGAGAGCGATGTATGAATTGGATGCCTAAGTGGGTGTGTGAATGAATTTGTGAATGAATGCAGGTATGAATGAGGGAGTGGCTGTGTGCGTGTGTGTGTATGTCTGAGATTGGGAGAGTGAGAGCGATGTGTGAATGAATGAGGGAGTGACTGTGTGTGAGAGATCAGAAAAGAGTGAGAGTGATGTATGTGAGTGAACGCGTGCATGAATGCAAAAGAGACTGTGTGTGTGTGCGTGCGTGCATGCATGTGATTACACTTTTACCCATATCAAATGCATCCTTAAATTTCATCTAAACTTCTCATGTATGCATTACTATTAACCCTACATTCTACTTTGCATTAACCATAGTTCTTAGTAGCTAAACAAAAAAAAAACAATTACTGCACTACAGATAAAACAAATTGACCCCAAGTGTCATTTCTGCTAATCATCCATCATACCAAAAACTCAGTCTACTACTCATTAAAAAAAAAAAAATTGGTAATTGCCGTATACGCCTGCAACATCACCACAGTAACAGATGTGCCCATGGCTATTGCCATCTTCAGGTTAGCCTGGATCACAGGCTACATTCACATCAGAAATACCCATTTTCCTCATACCTCCCCTTTTAAATAACAAAACTCCCCTATGATATTTCCAGTAAGTAACATCACTACAATAAATATTTAATGTCAGTCATTGCCAACTGTCTTCCAAGAAATGCATTAACCACCAAAACCAGACTCAGATTTTAATAGAAAAAGTACATCTTCACTGTTTATACAATTAAACTCCATCAGCAGTTTACCTGTTATTAGGTGGTGATATTGAACCCTATCCTTACTTCCAATACTCCCCATAATAAAAGATGCCAAGCAACTAACTTCCCTGCACACACACACCTCTCAATTTCTTATTTAGATCAGGAAATCTGGACAAAACCAAAAATAATGGGGGGACTAAGGCACAAAATAGGGATCATTTTAAGTTCTGCTCTGACAAACTTCAAAAGTTGATAGAAATACAGGTTTTGCATTAGCATGAATTTTCTGAAGGGTATGAAGTATGAAACTCAACAGTCTGTCATTATTTTCTGATTTCATCCTCAATGATTTGCCCAACAACAACAATTTTATGAAAAAAAGATGAAAAATATGAAGCAAAAATCTGGACAGTCTGCAAAAATCTGTACAGTTGAGAGGTATGCTGGACAGAGCCAAATAATAGGGAAAGATTTGAAATATTGCTCTTAAAAACATAAAATCAGTAAGGTTACCATTAGGTTTACTTACATCTGAACCTTAGTTTATCAGTGTTATGCTGTTAAGCAGAATGTACACTTTTTTGGTAATTATTGCTAATTGTCTTTTTATTGTACTTTGGAGCTTTTCTCCCCAGGTCTGGCTTCCTCATTAAACAAATGTCAAATAAATTAATAAATATTTAATTTATTATGCACACCACGAGATGGCCGGTCCATGGAAAATTGTCTTACATTGATTCCGATCCTTGGTGCAAAAAAGGTTGGAGAACCCTGATCTATAGTGAATAAGGTGAGATAGGTAGGGGTTCTAATCTCACTCCAGGCATGTGTGTGTGTGTGTATGCGCGCGCGCGTGTGTGAACCTCTTGCAAAACAACTGCCATGCCCTCAAGAGCTATTTACATGCAATGGTAATGCAAGTTTTGGCCCTGTAACTTGCTGCTGGTGGGAGGTTGACATAATGGTTAAGGTGTTTACCTTACAGACACAAGGGGCTGGGTTTGAATCTCACAGGGGTAATTGGCTATACAAGGGCAGTTAGCCTAGTACTAATCTATGAATTTTTTGCTGGCTTCCACATTGCCCTCTTCTACAAGGCCTGATCCACCTTAAGACTACCAGCGGACAGTGTAGTATTAAGACTTAAGTCATGGTGCATGTGATAAATACTGTGGTCTACAGTGTGTAAGACTAGATAGGTAGGGGTTCTAATCTCACTCCAGGCTACTTGGTGTGTGTGTGTGTGTGTGTGTGTGTGTGTGTGTGTGTGTGTGTGTGTGTGTGTGTGTGTGTGTGTGTGTGTGTGTGTGTCTCCCAATGGCATAAATATGATCATCTTGATAACATTGAAATAAGTAAGGTCTTGCAGTATTTTATTTGTAGTGTGTGATGTGCCCCCCCCAAAGGACTGACCATAACAAGGCCTGCTGATGTCATCAAGCATAATATGTCCTGAACTGATCATAGGAAGTTACTAGGCTATTGGCCCTGAAGCCCTTATAAGCTTAGCCAAGAGTTCAGCCCATGTTTAGACAAATCAGCACCCAATGCCCCTGTCCAGCAGGGACATGGGTGGAATCCCAGGGATGTATTTTCTATTTCCTATCCAATTACCCAGGTTGATCTTAAAAAGGGGGTAAAGAGGTATTCTGCTTGTCATGGAGATGGAGTCTAGTCCACCAGATGGGGGAGTCTCTGGGACATAAATCTGTCCACCAACAAGTCCTATTGATGTCACAGACTAGATTGAGGCCATGTGTGTGGGTTACTCAAGTGGAGCTTGACTTGCGGATATTTAGCAGTCCCATCAAGGTGGGGTCCAAGATCACCTTGTATGCCAGACACAGGTCACCTCTGAGGAGTCTGTATGAAACTGAGTAGAGGAATAAGGTTTTTAGCCTGTGTATGGTAGATTTTTGAGGCCCTGGATTCTCCTGGTGAGGAACCTCTATGGTCTCTCCAGCTGCTGCATGTGCTTTGCGAGGTACATGTCAAACAGGGCATTGTACTAAATAATTGGCCTTATAAGGGAAGAATACAGGGATGTTATGACCTCCTTGATACCCTTACTTATGAGGTGGGTCATGTAGAAAGCCTTCTGTACAATGGAAGCAACATTGTGGTCAAAAGTCAGGTTGCTAGCAATCTGGGTGCCCAAATCCCTCATGACTGTGCTTAGGACATTGTTATTAATGTGATAATTTGTGAGGAAGTCACTCTTCCCCAAAAGAGGATGATGATGCATTTTTTGTATTCAGCTTGAGGCCATGTTTCTGGCACCAGTCGTTTGTTTGGGTGAAACAGTCTTGGAGGATGTCTGTGTCACTAAAGGAATTGATAAGTGTCCAGGTCATCTACAATCTTGGTCAGTTATAGCCCACTGGTTTGGCCTGTACCTCAGAAAAGTATATCCCAAATAACAGAGGCCCCAAGACTGAACCCTAGGATACTCTGCTCAATATGGGTCTACTGCTTGAGGTGGCTTCCCCTGTTTTGACAAGGTGGGTTCTATCAGTGAGCCAGTTAGCTACCCATCTGGCAACATACGGATTGATGCCTAGTTGGCAGAGTTTATCTATTATGCCCAAGTGGGGAATAGTGTCAAAGGCTTTGGCCAGGTCATGGTAGGTGGTGTGCACCGTCTTGCCCTCATCCATGGCTTTGGTGATGGTCTCACAACAGTTGGCCAAATTTAACAGACATGACCTCCCTTTGATAAAGCCAAACTGTGTGGGATCGAGTGTTTGGAGGTTGCCAATTTCTTTGTTAATGAGGTCCGTAATAATCCGTTCCATGGCCTTGCAGATCAGGCTAGTTAGGCTGATGGGTCTGTAATTTCCCAGATCGGTGGAAACTCCACCTTTGTGTAAAGGAATGACGGTGGCTGTCCTCCACTCACCTGAGACAAAGCCGGTACTCAGGCTTTGTTTGAATAGGGCACTTAATGGTGCTGTACGTTCCTGCCTGAGTTCATGTAGGATGCAACCTGGGATGTTATCGGGTGCCATGGAGGCTGTATTTTTGGACTTTGAGACAGCAGTGGTAACCTGATCCCTAGATATAAGGGGAAGGGGCAGGTACTGGGAATGTACTGATGGGTGGGCAGAGGGGTGAAATTTTCACTGAATCTGTCAGCCAGCAAGTTTGCTATATCTATGCCATTTGTATATGTGGTGACCTTGACCACCAGTTCTGAATAGATCTGGGTGATTCTTCGGAGACTGTGGACATATATGAAGAAGGCCTTATGATTGTCTCTAGTAGATTGGGTCAATTTGAACTTGAGTTTGCTTTGTAGGATTTCACTAGTGCTCTTATTTGCTTGTTCAGACAAAGGAGAGATTGCATCCAATTTGGCACCTACTCCTTCTTGGGCCTGGACAGCAATATTTTTCTTTTGTTATAGAGTTTATTTATTGCAGATGTCCACCAGACAGGTTTACTCTTTCTTGCTGAGGAGGATTTGTCAGTTCAAATATTCCTGATTCCATGCATCTATATAAATGTTGATATAGTGCTTTGATATAGTTTTGGATGCTGGTGCCAGTTCCTAGAGAGGGGGAGAGGGCTATGAAGCTGTTTATACCATCCCTCAGGAGGCTGTAATCAGCTTTGGAGAATTTTTTTTTTGACCCTAGCTAGATGGGGGTCGGGGAGATGATGACTTCAAAAGTGATCACTTTATGGTCAGATCTTACCAGGGAGGATGATACTGCAGGGATGCTGCAGTGGTTACTTATGTTGGTTAATACTAAGTCCAAGATATTATCACCTCTTGTGGGGGTATCAACTAGCTGTTCCAAAGCATTTGCAATAACAAAATTGAGGAATCTCTGGGCATTTGTGTTCTGGCATGAGTAGTTCTTTCAGTCTATGTTTGGGTAGTTAAAGTCACCCAGGATCAGGGTAAAGGGTTGAATCTTGATAGATTCAAAGAAGTCCAGATAGGCAGATTGGGCATCTTGAGTCAGATTTGGGGGCCGGTAGCTAGTTATGATTTGTATAAGGGGTCTTGTTAATGGTTAACTGCACCTGAAGTGTCTCCTGTGCATCATACTGTTTGACCAGCCTGGAGGTGTGTATGTCTTTAATATATATTGAAACTCCACCTCCTTTGGCTTTACTACCCACAGTTTGGGGTCTGAATGTATGATAGGATAAGTAACCAGATAAGGCTTGGGTACTCTCCGCAGCTTTGAACCAGGTTTCTGTGACTGTGCAGTTGTCAGCATTTTCCAGGGTTAAGAATGCTTGCAATGAGTGCAGTTTCACGTTTAGACTTCCAGCGTTTAGCAGCATGACCTTTAATTTGCGTTTTGTTGAAATTTTTATGTTGGTAGTTTTAACCTCCTCACTTTTTCTAAAAAAGGCACTATGGGGAGGCAAGAGCCTTTGCCAGAAGCCCAAGTGAGACAGATGCAGGCCATCTCTGGCAAAGCATTGTGAGACATGAGGTGTGTTGTTTGCATCACGTACTGTGATCTGTAGTGTGTACCATTACATAGGTAAGTGTTCTCATCTACATACAGCCAACATACACTGTGTGTGTGCCATGGTGTGTCCTGTACACAGTGATTGGAAGTGGTGCTGGCCTCAATGTAACCATGGTTGTGTGTGAGCCTGTTAGAGCATTTTACATTATGTTATGGAACCATAGGACATTTGAACTTCACTGGCATAATGACCATACAGCACTCACAATCATAGACATCTTTATACCTGTAGTTATAGGATCAGCACATATTATCCCAGTCCATGAGGGACACAGGCAGATGCCCTGTGTTGAGATAACAGTCACCCAGCCATTCATACAGATGTCATGTGGTGAGGTGCACTGAGGTGCTCTGTTTGCTATTAGATGGGGTTCTGTTGCAAGGGTGTGTTTGTCTGCTACACAAATCTCTTCCACAAGCATGTAGTACCAACATCACATACTAGGTTAATGTCCTTACAGTGGTTTATCTATCTACTATGCCTCCTACAGATAGGCAGCATATGCAGTAAAGCAGGGTCACACATTACCCCATTTGCAAGGAACAGATCACCTCGGCATAGTCTATATGGCACAGGTGACAATGACACTCATTGTAGACCATCCCCATTGAACACATACTGGAGACGAGAAGTGACCTTGTGAGGGGTCATACTGCTGTTTGCAATTGCCAGTAGTGCTTGGAAAGGTACATCAGCAAATGGCCATTGCACTCAGATATTGGCATGCTGAGGGAAGAGTAGTTGAAGGTTATGAGCATGTCACTTACAGGTGACTGTGGCCTCAGCTATGCCATATGATTCCTGCCATACCACTGTAAAGACAGGGTGCTCTGAGGCACATTAGGTGTAAACCTGTGTGGACAGGTCTATGTGCCCAGTTCGTTCACCCCTGAGTATGTACATCACATGTTGCGACTGATGTGCTACTTACCAGGTACATAGGTCTAACTGATGGAACCGATACTACATATATATATTTGTATGGAGTTTATGGCCATTACTATGTCAACGGGTATGAGTTTGCAATACCCTCTTACACGATAGTGACATACCACAGAGACTGTATAAGTGCTCACAATTTGCAGGCATCAGCCAGCATTGTTAGCCACAGTCTGTCAGTAGTTCAATGTATTGTGGTTGAATGGATTCCAAGCAGTAGAGGACCAATGACTGCACCCTGTTGAGTAATGCTGCTGACAGATCAGCTACTGAAGGCAGATGTCCCTATGTTGCATATGTGTGCAAGCAATTGGCCACTTAGTGATCCCCTACAATGACAGTATTGTGGATGCCTAAGTGGGTGCTTTGTAAATGTTGCCTGAGCAGGGGATATAGTCTGATGGATTAGCTGTATCTAGGAGGTTGTATGACCTGATGTACCCTCATCCAGGTCCATGGTCACTACCTTGGAAATGTCCACCATGTGTAATAGTCATGCTCCCCCTATCACATATCCAAACTGTGTACAGTCAGCTGTGTTTAGAACACATATATGTGTGCTGATCTGCTCCATGATGATCTCCCCTGCAACCATACAGATATGGATACTCAGACATAGAGGTGTGTAGTTATGTCGGTCAGTGGATGTGACACCTCTGTGCAAGGGTATAACAGTTGCCATTGTCCACTCAGCTGGTGTGCAGCCAGTAGTGTTGGTATGATTGTAAGGGTGCCCCAATGGTGTTAGTAATTCTTATCAGATCACATCTGGGATGCAGCCTGGAATGTTAGCATGTGCAATAGATGCGCTGTATCTTCCAATCAGAGACCAGTTACGAACTGCTCTGTAAATATGGAAGTTATGGAACAGGTTGTAGGAATGCCATGTGTCACGTGTGATGTGGACATGGGAGGGTAATTGATACAGACAGTGTGGATGTATAGGTTAGATATGAGTCCAGACCAATCATATGTGGCATCATGAAGTATGAGGTCACTGACAATCTGGGCCTGTCCTTTGAGGTCACACATGTAACTACAGTGTGTGTTGTGGTTCTGCATTGCATGGGTGGCTACTTTTGTCACTTACCATGTCTACTCAACATCACAACAACACTATGTGCTTCTTTTAGCTGAGGAGGTAGTACCTCCATGTAAGTGGGGCACCCTCATCCCAATTGTCACACAGCACTGTCCACTGTTATTGTACAGCCTGCTAATGGCAGTTGTCCACCAGTCATGTTTGCTGAGTGACGATGAGCCTGTGCCCCTCCTGTCACATAAGCCCAAGTTCATACCATGGTAATGTTGCTGACATAATGCATAGGTGTAGAGCTCTGCATACTTGCCTGTACCATCTGAAGGGGGAGGTGCAGTCATGCTATGTCAGGCATCCCACAGGAGGTAATAAATGTCTGTCTTGACATGTATGTTTGTATTGTCTGCAGGGGGGGTATATGCCGATAGTTCTAATGAGACTGATCTGTGGCCAGATCCAACCAGGGAGGACCTCACATTGGAGGGGGGGCTGTACTGGTCACCCATATTGTTAAACGCATGATGCACTACATTTGTTCCCTGTGTGGGATGTCACAGCACTGCTGCAGGGCACTGCAGGTAAGGACCTGGACCATCCTTTGGGTAAGTGAGCCACAGCATGACTAAGCAACACACTGTGTACATATTACACTCTACTAACATGTTTGTGCTCTGTACAGACACCTTGCATGATTCTCTTCCTGCAATATGCTGGAAGTAACTGCAGTGCTTACTTGCAAGGAGGACAACTACCAAGTAGTGCCAAGTGGTGTCCCCAGATCTGACATAATCCACCAGGAAGAAGTACAGAACTAACTCAAAAAAGAAGCCACCCTGGTGGAATCACAAAATCAGTTGGCTGTATAACAGGAGGAAGAAAATCATGGCAAAAATTAGGAGGTGCAGCACCCAGCAAGATAAAAGCACATTCATCAAACTAAAGAAAAATTTAGAGGACAAATAAAGTCTACCAAAGCTAAATATGAGGTAAGTTTGGCCTCCCAGGTCAAGGACAATCATAAAGCATTGTTTAGCTATGTCCGCAACCTCAAAGGCAATACACAATTGTGTGCAGAGCTCATTGTAAATGGAGCCACCTATACTGAGCCAGAAGATATAGCAAACCTTTTGGCTGATAAATTCAGCTCCAATTTTACCCCTCTCTCCTCCTCAACCTTCCCTCAGGAAATCTCATCAACTATAACTCCCCCTACTATCACTAGGGAACAGGTCCTTAATGCTCTCTCCTAGATCAAGTACACTGGGCCCAGACAATATCCCAGGATGCCTTCTAAATAGCATGATACATGATCTATCAGGGCCTCTGGGATTA